>NC_079446.1:27375268-27637768 GCF_903798145.1 Danio aesculapii | reverse complement strand
GCAAATGAGAAACTTTCTCCAATGTATTACATGTTTTAGTGAATCATTCATTAATTTTAGCTTAGTCCCTTTATTAATCAGGGGTTGCCACAGCGGAATGAACTGCCAACTTATCCAGCATATGTTTTACGCAGCAGATGCCCTTCCAGCCACAACCTAACACTGGGAAACACCCAAACACTCTTGCATTCACACTCACACACTACAGCCAATTTAGCTTCTTCAATTCACCTATAGCACATGTCTTTGGACTGTGGGGGAAAGCAGAGCCCCGGAGGAAACCCACGCGAACACGGGGAGAACATGCAAACTCTACACAGAAATGCCAACTGACCCAGGCGGGGCTTGAACCAGCGACCTTCTTGCTGCGAGGCAATCGTGCTACCCACTGCGCCACCATTACACACCCTTACTGAATCATATAGAGTTCATTTTTTTATGTTGTCCCGACAAAAATTGATTATGTTAACTGAATTGTTTTTATAAATGTAAGTGGATTGAACCTAAAACATTTAAGTTGTGCCAAAATAAAAACCTGAAGACCTGCTCTTTTTAAATATGTAGTTTGAACAAGCAGCAAAATAAAAAAGTGTAGACTATTGCTTATTCTGGATTTCTCTTATTTTCAGGTATATCACATGATCTTGTTTGGCAGTTGTGTATTTACTAGCAGAACATTACGTGAAGGAGAGCTCTGTATATGTGTGCATGTTGAGTTATGGCAGCAGGTGGGACAGACCGGTTGGTGGCAGGGCCCCAGAATACAGGGTCAAATTGAGGGAAGCAGGGGGGCGTCAACAACAACCTTTATTTTTAACACTTTAATGAGCTGGCTGAAAGTATAGCCACTGCTTTGTTGCAAAGATGGGATTTCAGCATATGTCCCTTTGATTTCTGTACTTTTTCAAACTGGAGTGTGTTTTTCCACTCAACTGCACTGCTTTTTAAGCCATTTTTTTGCTTTCACTCTTTGTAATAGTGGTAATAGTAATAGTGTAGGTTACACTTTACCAGTGGTGTAAAGCAGCGAATTACTAATTCTCAAATTAGTATTGACATTTTTTTCCCTCAGGAATTGTGCTAAGATTGTAAAACATGTGTACTTATATTTTTACTTGAGTACATTTTAGTGCTGCATTGGTACTTTTACTGCACGCTACTACGTTTGGCTAAATAGATCCATCAATTGTGCATCAAAACGTTACATCAGACAGATTGAACTTAAGACAGGGATGCTTTATGAATGCAGCAAACATGTACAGTGTGAAAGCATTAAAAGTGTCCAAGAAGACCCAAATTTATTACGCAACAATCAAGACTGTTAGTCAGTTTCTATCAATTTAAAAATTATATCAATGCTGACACTCATAGCTGGTTAGTGAGGGCTCAAATACACTTAAAGGTCCTGTGAAGTGCTTTGAAATGTGCATTTTTATGCGATGATTTATGCAATCCCAGCCAAAACACGAAGAGAGGGTGGAACACAGTTTAGCTCCTGTCCTCTTTTTAAAAACAGCCAATAGGGTTTTGTTTTATCGCCGCTCTGCCAGTGAGAGTGGTTGAGCTCAAGTGCATCAAATGAGAAGCGTCTTGAAGGGGGCGGGGCATATCAGATACTAGAGAGCATTAGATTGGTTATGATTTTATAAAAAACTTAAGTATGAGGTGACGAATAAAACCGTTGCTCAATTTAGGCGGAAGTGACTAACTGCAGGCTTTACATGTTTATATCATATCATTTTATCTCCTAAACACATTTTTTTCTGTTTTGGAGCACACTAGCTCCAAATAGATATATACTGTAGATCTTAAAACTTTATTTTAATTTCATGGGATCTTTAAAAGCTAACAGCATTGATGTAAGCTACATTTTCTAATCAAACCACTCATTTATTAGAAACTAAAGATTAAAATAAGTCATTGAATTGTTCACTTAACCAATTTGTTTAAATCCACAGTAACAGTAAGTTTCAGTAACAAATCTGTAACAAATTTCAGTTGTTTCTCTTAACCTGGGCAAACGCAATGTGGTTTTTGCTGAACCTGTATTAGATTTTTTCCCACTATGAGAATTTGCATGGAAATCTTTGATGCCATTATGATCACGGTGTGTATTGAATTCATGAGCTGCTCCAGATCATTTTGAAACAAAAACTTTGGGAGCAGTTGGCTTGAATTTGTCGAGTTGATCTATCAAACCATATGAAGCTGACCAATCAGCATAACAACTGAACCTGAGCTCACAGCAGACTAGGTGTTATAGTTTTTATGAGAGAGAGAGAGAGAGAGAGAGAGAGAGAGAGAGAGAGAGAGAGAGAGAGAGAGAGAGAGAGAGAGAGAGAGAGAGAGAGAGAGAGAGAGAGAGAGAGAGAGAGAGAGAGAGAGAGAGAGAGAGAGAGAGAGAGAGAGAGAGAGAGAGAGAGAGAGAGAGAGAGAGAGAGAGCCTCTGAAAGCTATTCAAAATAATGTCCTCCTCTGTTCATGTTTTTGGCACAGAATTTCATGTGATTGCTTTGGAATTTGCCAGATCATAAAAGCGTGTATTACTACTTCCGAATGATTTCCACATGAACTCACATGATGTGCACAAGCACATATGACCTTCTGACCACTAGTAATGTGTGTGTACAATCAGTATTTTATGTATGGCCACCATTAGAGGTGCAGCAGATAAAAAAGACAATGCTTTAGAGAAAATCTTTTTAATTTTCAAATGCGCACTGTCTTGTCTAAAACCAAAAGTTGCCAAAATCACCAAATAATTTATATGGTCCTATTTTTATTCGAAGGGAGTTTTGGGATAACTTTAAAATAAATCTACTTTCAGTTTAGCATTTTCTTATTCATGTAATTTATTTAATTATTTACGTGCTCGCTCTATTAATTATTTATCTATTTATTTATGCAAGAATTTGTGGATTTTTTATATACATTTATTTATTTGCATATTGATTTATTTATTGTTTTGTTTATGCAGAAATGTATGGATTTATTCACTCATTATTTATTCATTCATCCATTTTCTTAGTCCCTTTATTAATCTGGGGTCACCACAGCGGAAACAACCACCAACTTATCCAGCATATGTTTTACGCAGCAGATGCCCTTCCAGCTGCAACCCATCCCTGGGAAACATCCATACACACTCATTCACTACGGACAATTTAGCTTACCCAATTCACCTGTACCGCATGTTTTTGGACTTGTGGGGGAAACTGGAGCACCTGTAGGAAACACACGCGAACACGGAGAAAACATGCAAACTCCTCACAGAAATGCAAACTGACCCAGCCGGGGGTCGAACCAGCGACTTTCTTTCTGTGAGGCGATTGTGCTACCCACTGTGCCACCATGCTGCTGCTCATTTATTTATATATTTGTGTATTCATTTATTGTTTTTGCAGATTTCATCCTCCATATGAATGAAACAGCTTTGCAAACAAGAAAAAAAAAACAGAACAGTTCTTCAGTTAAATGTTTGATTGGATAATTTTATAGTTTTTATGGTCTATTGCTGTGATCTCAGTGAGTGAGGGAAAGAAAACATGGATGTGCACAGATACATAGTTTATCATAAATCCTGCAATAATCCATACAACAAAAAATAATTATGATTTCATTGTCACCTTAATCATTGGTTGTAAAGAAAAGTGTCTATTCTTACCATGCATTCATCTGCTCAGACAGTGACAAGTTAGTAATTAAATGCGACCGATGTACCATGCAAATGTGTGCCAGCATAGTGTGAAAATTAATTTGAAATGATTGCAAACAAACAAGGATTTTACATCAATGTTTTTATTTATATCAAATTCAGCCTGTGGTGCCATTCGTAATTGTTCAATTAATTAACTGCTGTGTGTCCACAGATCACACCAGGCAGCAAGGCAGCGAGTGGAAACCTCAATCAGGGAGACATCATTACAGCAATCGATGGGGTCAGCACTGAAGGCATGACCCATCTGGAGGCCCAGAACAAGATAAAGGCAGCCACCTCCAAACTTAGCCTCACCATGCAGAGGTAAACCTCAATGATAATGTGTTTACAGACCACCTCAAGCATTTTGATATTTCTGAACACTTTGGTCAGACAATTTCCTATTATGCTCACTGGTGAATGGGTTTTCTTTAGGGCATAAACAATTTACTTTGGCAGCAAACAGCTCTGGCAAGCAATAAAAGTTCTCTGCAATTTAAACAGCTTGTATGTGAGTATTATAAGCAGTCAACGCTGAGCCAACACAGACTACAAGTGATGGTTAGCATATAAATATACCAGCAAGACAATTGAATTTTAAAAATATGTCTGTGATAAATCACCGGAGTCTCATGAAGTCCTTCAGGTTGCTTGTGTGCATGAATTAAAGCCATTGATGTTTGGTAGGTAAGGGAAATTACATTCGGAAAGGTTTTCTGCCTTTTTTAATACACTTTATTAATTTAGTATGGACACCCCAAAGCCTCTGCACGAAATAAGATTAAGTTCTTTCATGTGGCCGCCTGCTCTACAGCAAAGAGAGGAAATGTTACTTACAAAGATACCTCAGCTCCCCAGTGACATTTCCTAATGCTGGCTCTAGTGTTCACATTTATAAGCTGCTATTCCTCTGAATGTGTGTTTCCATCATGAGTGATCTTCTGAAGCTTAGCCTTCTCATTGTTTATTGACAGATACCATCTTTATTAGTTTGAGGAAGCTGCTCATATATTCATTTGGATATTATTTTATGGTTTGCTGCGTGTTATATGGGAAATATAGAAAGTACAGTTAAAGTCAGATTTTTTAATCCTCTCAATCTCTCAAAATCTCAGCTCATCATGATCATTAAACTCCACAAACTGAATCAGCAGCTTTATTTATTACTAAGCTGTTTGACTATTTCTGTCAGATGTCTACAAAAGTCTGGGTAGCACTTTACTTTGATTGTCCATTTGAGTATTAGTAGACTGTCTGCTTAATATCTGTTGATACTGCTCCTTCAACAGACATTTAACTGACCATAAGAAACTTTGCAAGTAAACGTCAACTTACACTAACCCTAACTCCAACCTTACAGTCTACTTATAATCTAATGAGAATTAGTTGACATGTAGATGCTAAGTAACTTAAATTCAACAAACGGACCATTAAAATAAAGTGTGACCAAAGTCCGTAGTGAGATTTACTGAAAATACTTGTTCTGTAAGATATCACCAGTGTGGTTTAAATTTGCTTTTTACTTTACTTTTTGACTCTTGATTTTTTATGTTTTTTTTCCTTTATTTGACTGCTGTAGTGTGAGACAAAATACTCTACTCTTGGAATTTTGCTGTGTAGGGAATAAGACATTAAAACTGTTGAATTATTATATATATTTGTATTGATTAATAATCAAAAAATAAAATATATTTTTGACATACAGTAGCCTGTTCGGGAAATGGATAAGTTCTTTGTATACATATTCATTAAACTACATGATAGATCATTTTCGGGTGGTTCATATTAAATGGTTTTCTAATTTTAAACATAATGAATGTGTTTATGAACATGAATTGATCTTTTGAAAGCAGTTGTTTTGAGTTAGAATGCCAATTGTTCTCTTCTTATTTAGGTTTTACATTGAAGCGTTCTTAAAATATATTTGCTCACCGGCAACTATAGTTGCTGCATATTCAAACACAGTTTTTTTTGGAGAAAATAAATGCCAACTATGTTCATACAGGACACTATTAACAAGGCTACATGTATGAGACCATTTTTTTAAAAAATTGGCACAAATGGGTTATACATGAAGACAATTCGGGACATATAGTATCTCTTCACCCTTTTAAAAAACAATAGTCAATAGTGTTTTATTCTCATCATAGCTTTGCCAATGAGGGTGGTTGAGCTGAAGTGCATAAAAAATGAAAAATCAATGAGAAGCATCTTGAAGGGGCGGGAGAGGTCAGATACTAAAGAACATTTGATTGGTCAGAAGATTTAAGAAGAAGCTGAAGTATGAATTGATGTCAATAGATCTGTAGATCTATTTAGGCAAGAGTGACAAACTGCAAGATTTGGATGTTCATATCTTCTAAATGCAAATGTTCCCACAGTTTTAGGGCAGGGGTTCCCAAACATTTCAGCCCACGACCCACAAAATAACAATGTCAGTGACTCGCGCCCACCATTTTTCTCGAAGGTGGTTTTAAATATACAAACATTGCACATACATCTATAGGCATAAATAAACATGAGCATATTGACAACACAAAAATTCAACAGACTAATAGCCATATAATTTTTATAGTCATTTATTGACTTAATTTAATATTAACACCAAATATCTTATTTTTAATGTATTAGATTGCCATAAAGGTTGTAAGAAAGTTTAACCTGGCCCCATAAAATCAATCTGCTGCAGCTGACACTTTTGCTATGTGATGCATGTAAACATCCCACGGGTCACAATAAAAAAAAAATGAAAGGCTGATACATTTTTATTTGTATGTTGTTGTTTCATGAATGTAACTAATAAATATCTTATGTGGGTTATGAATAAAATATATCTCATATTTTAATCAAATTTATTTGAGTTTTGGAAATCACCAAGCGACCCCTCATCATTGTTCCACGACCCCCACTTTGGAAACCACTGTTTTAGAGCGCACTTTAGATTATAACTTCAACATCTAAAAGACTTTATTTAGTTTTCACAGGGAGTTTTAAAAGGTTAAAGGGACTTTTTGCAGCAATGCCTTAAAAGAAATATTTTTGGTTTCTTAAAAGAAGAATTTTATTTATTTTTCTCTTAATGTGAAGAAAATTTTCGCAATCTTAAGAACCTTTATCCACTATTAAAAATCTTTCTGTGGAATGATCGATGTTCTTCATGGAAGCATCATTACCAATAAACAACCTTTATTTTTAGTCGCTACATTTTATTTGATTGGACTGCTTTTTCACTGATTTATGTAGCTCTCTATTATCTTTCCATGCTCCTCTCTAGTCAAAAGCATCTCACGAGGAAAGACAGGTTGTGCATGTATTTCCCCGGACTTTACTTGATGATGGATTCCAAGAAATTTCTTCTGCCTAGTGACATGTGAAAAGCCCTCAAGTGTTGCTGCCTGTTTAGAAATGCTGCTGTTGCTTCACAAGAGCTCTCACTGAGAGGTCACTCAATGAGGGTTTTTTTCTTGTTCATTTTAAGTTCTGTTTTTAATCAGCGTTTCAAGCATTTATAGTATTTATGTATTAGCCACTTCACAATATTGGATTGTGGCATGATTTCAATATCTGAGCACAGGGCAAAGGTCAAATGATGAGTGTTTTTGCACAGAAATTCATTATAGCGCTTGTGTCTTTGAACTGTCTTTGACAGGTGGTATCTGTAAAGCGATGTGCTGCACCAGCAAACTCTTTTATTTTAATGTAGTTATTATTTAGATTTAAACCATTAAATCTAGCTCATTTCTTGTTCATATCTGCTAAATACACTACCCTTCAAATGTTTGGGACTGAAAATTTTTTACTTTTAAAAATAAAATCACGTGGTCGGCGCCAATAGCCTAGTGGTTAATGCGTCGACATATAACACCCAGGTGCTCGCGGCGACCTGAGTTCGATTCCCGCCTCAAGGTCCTTTGCCAATCCTTCCCCTCTCTCTGCTCCCCATACTTTCCTGTCTGTTAATCTCCACTGTCCTGTCAATAAAGGTGAAAACCCCTAAAAAATAATTATAAATAAAATAAAATCATGCATCACAGATAGGATAATGCTGAATGATAAAGTGAATGGGATGTGTAAAGTACTACTAGGCTAGAGATTTTGGTATTTTTGATTAAAAAAAATGCAGAAGTAAAACAATAACAATATGATGTAAATTACAAGTGAAACATAACTGTTTGTTAGTCATGTGGCTGGAATGGCATCCGCTGCATAAAAACATATGCTGGAATAGTTGGTGGTTCATTCCGCTGTGGCGACCCCTGATAAAAAATGGACTAAGTTAAAGGAAAATAGATGAATTAATGTTTGTTAGTCAATATTAAATATATATATATATATATATATATATATATATATATATATATATATATATATATATATATATATATATATATATATATATTATTATTATTATTATTATTATTATTATTATTCATATATTGTTTCTCATTTTAACCATGGGTAATAGAAAATGGAATCAGTTCAGTTCACAAATAATTCCGATGACTGTAGAAGAACAATGTTTTAATGTTTTATTTAAATTGTGAGTTTTAGATTTTTTTTTATGTTGAATTACAACTATTTCTTCTTAAATATAATTCTTAATGTGCAATAGTTTGTGTTTAAAGTGCCATTGAATAACTATGATTTAAAGAGTTACATTTATTTAATTTTTCTGATAGGTATTCTCTTAACTCTGTAAGTAACTTTGAAACTGCAGTACATTTCAATTCAACCTAATTTGAGAGTATTACTAGAGTTTTAGTAGACTGTTTGGTTAGCAGAATAACTTGATAAATACTTGCAAAGTTACTTATAATCAGTAGAATGTCTGTTGGGGGTCAGCAAAATACATTGTTAAGCAAATAGTCTGCTAATACTCTTGCCACTAGATCTTGATGTGGTTTTAAAGTCAACAGAATGTCTAAAGGGGACCATCAAAATAATGTGTTGCCATAAAAATAAGGGAAACACTAATATTTGCAACCAATAATTAATAAGCCTAATACTATCATTCATCATTTAGAAAAAAAAAAGCTGACATTTTGTGCTATTGACCTTTGCCTTCAATTTTATACTGGTCCCAGGTCGAGACGTCCCGCTCCTGTACCCACAGCCACTCCAAGAATGGACTCCCCCATGCCAGTCATCCCTCATCAGAAGGTAAAGTCCTGTTCTGTCTGTCTGAAATGTTCCCTATCCCAAGAATGCATGTTAAACTGATCTTTTGATACACTGCCTGTTTAGAAAAAAAAATCACACACTCTAATATTATGTTGGACTGCTGTTAGCTTTAATGATAGGATGCATTCGCCATGGTATTTTCAATATGCTTCTACAAATGTCACAACATTTGATCCAGTTTAGAGCTGCATTAATGTTTTGCCAAGACCTTGCATTGATAATAGGAGAGTCAAAACCACTGTGCAAAGTCTTCTCCAGCACATCTCAGAGATTCTAAATAAGGTTAGGGTCTGGACTCTGTGGTGGCCATTCCATGTTTAAAAAATGATATTTCATGCTCCCTGAACCACTCTTTCACAATTTGATCCCGATGATTCCTGTCATTGTCATTTTGGAATATGCCTATGCCATCAGGGAAATTAAATCTATTGATGAAATAACATGGTCATTCAGTTTCAGCTTGTCAGCTGACCCCATTCTTAAAGCACATATCATTGCTGGCCTTAGACCTGACCAATTGCAGCATCCCCAGATCACAGCATTGCCCCCATAGGCTTGTATGGTGGGCATGGTGTATGGTAGGATGGGTGCATCAATTCATCTGTCTCTCTTCTTACTCTGATGTGCCCATCACTCTGGAACAGGGTAAATCTGGACTCATCAGACCACATGACCTTCTACTATTGCATAAAGTCCAATCTTTATGCTCCCTAGCAAACTGAAGCCCCTTTTTTCTGATTAAGTGGTTTTCTTAAAACTACACAGCTCTTTAGTCCCAATCCCTTGAGTTGCTTTCAATCTGTGCATGTGGAAATGCTCTTCACTATTAAACATGAGTTCTACTTGAGTTCTACTGCTGTTTTTTTATGATTTGATTTCAACAGATTTTTAAGTTATCTTGATAATTCAAGATTATTTACCAACCACATTTCTTCATGTGTTTTTGCCATCTCAAATATGATGGTTCCCCGTTATCCTTCTAGTTTTAATAATGCATTGGACAGTTCTTAACCCAATGTAAGTAGTTTCACCAATTTTCTTAGATCAATGGTCTCAAACTCAATTCCCGGAGGCCCTGCACAGTTTTGCTTCAACCACTTCCATATTACACCTGCTTAATAGTCTCTAGTAGTCTTGAACACCTTAAATAGTTGGATGAGCTATGTTTCATAAGGGTTGAAGCAAAACTGTGCAGAGCTGTGGCCCTCCATAATTGCAATAAATCCAATAAATTGTACCATTCTGATACAGATTAACAGTATTTTCATGCAGGATGCGTCTTATGACTACTCTTGTACTTGTGGTGGTGGTGTTGGGGTGTGGGGGTTAGTTTATTTTGTATAGTGTAACATAGGACTCCAATATGTTTACCTTGTATGGATGACACAAATGCTCTAAAGGAAACCCAATGATTATTTTTGGTTAAAGGCAAACCATTTCAATATAATCCTCTTAGTAAGTCATGGGAATTTCCAAGCAATGGCATGGAGAAAAGGAGAGGGGATTGTGAAAACAATAATTCCTTGTAAAGCTGACACTTAACTCCCTCTGCAGGCATTTGTTGGTCAAGCAACAATAAACACCTCACATGAAATCCTCATAAGTTTCCTGTTGGTCCAACTCTCATTTGCATTGTACTTTTCTGATTTGCAAACATTTTTTTTCTATGCCTTGACATTTCAATTAGTTGTTCTGATCTAATGGTTTATTTTATACTAAGGAAACCACAGACACTGAGGATGGAGAAGATGAAGAGCAACCTGTCAGAAAATATGGCATCCTTTTAGCCAAAAAGCCTTCCAAAAAATCTCTTATTCCAAACACTGAGGAGAAACCTCAGGAGAATGCAATTCATTCTCCGGCTAAAAGCCCTGTCCCAACTTATTTGCCATTCGGGCAAGGGATGAAAACCACCCCAAACCAGAGGGGACAGTATAATTCTCCTATAGGCCTGTATTCAGCAGAAACTTTAAGGGAAATGGTCATGCAACAAGACAGTCTAAATGGCCTGCCATTCCTTGGGTATGTAATGTTACACCTAATCCACAAATCTGCATCTTTATGCAATTACACCAAATGTGCTTTAACAGACTAGTTGCTGGTGCTCACTTTTCACTAACAGGCCATTAGGGCATTAGTCTCACCTGTATTCTTGTGGTATAAAACTCTGGCAAGGAATACTCAGAACATTCCATCATTACCTCTGTACATTCCGCTCTCACATGCAACGGATCAGCTGGGAATGTACTTGGCAGCAGGAGGACCAATGGTCTGTTGCGCACACCTCACCCCGCTGCCTGCAACACGAGCAAGGCCTGGTGTAGTCGTATCTGTATCTATGAATGTAAGCTGTTTGCAAATGACAACATACTATGATTATTTTTGTAGTGTAAGAGCTACACCACACAGTTAGATGAGGATTGCCAAACTTCAAGTTGGCTTATAAAATGTACCAACATTTTAAAGATGGAACTTTAACCTTTTTAGTAGTTGATATCATCTTTTTAAATCAGAAATGTCAAATCCAGCTTCCATCCCGTAGAAACTTTTCTTTTTTGTATGAAGAGTCAAAAACCAAATATCACTGAGACCCATGGGCTTAAGGTAAATATACCAAACTATATTACATTACAAGTTTCCATGAGTAATTTCCCTTATTTTTTGCATGAAATTTTGAAATAAATAGAAAACATTACTTTAAATTGTATTAACTAAAGCAGTATAACTTTTTTAAATGATAACTTATTGCAATAAAAAATAAACAATCACATTTATAACACTGGAGTTCAATGCTGAATACACTGGTCAAGCAGAATCTGCCTTTGACTTGATTTGCCTTCCAAAGTCTCTGCATTGTAGGGTGACAGTATAAACATTAAACCAGAATCTGAATAATTACACCATTTAATTGAAACGTTTAATTTCAGTTAGCTTTTAACAAACAAACAAACAAACAAACAAAGTGTTACATTAAATTTGAATTGACAATCTCAAAACTGTCCTTATCATTCTCCCTCTATTCTCAGATGGAATAGCTGGCCAAATCAAAGGTTACCATGTGCCAACTTTGGCCCATGGGCCCTAGTTTGGGCATTTCTTCTGTAGAATTTAGTCCAAACGTGCTTGCTAGCACATCTGTCTTGATGTTTCTAATGAGTCTTGATTTGTTGGTTCTATTTTGGCTCTCCAGGAGCAGTTTTTTTTGTCACAACTACCATGTTGAAATAATCAGCACTGTTAGCCACCTAAGCCGTTTAGGTTTTTGGTTCTCATCATGAGATATTGATGTACTGGTAGACTAGCATAAGTTGACATCTGGATGCTGGTATGATTCTAGAAAGACTAGAAAAGTATTTGAAGTGTTCTTTCACCATTGTGGTGATTGATGTTCTTATTAGATGGACACTTGGCCATTCACTTTGGTTGAATTTCGCTTTCAGCAATTGTTGTCTACATATGTCATGTTTCTATAGCTGCAATTTCTGTGTTTTTGCCATTTATTCCTAACAACTTTGTTGGGGTCATTTTGCTGTTGGCTAGATTTTTTTATTATTAAATTGCCACAAAAAGTTCAAAATTGTAGTCACACACTTTTGGCTTGTTTATAGCAGATTTAACTAATTTTGCATTCCATTTCATTCAAATTTTGAGGATTATGCCAGCCCTCCATAAATCAGCACTAACAAGCAAAAACCTAGTCTAGACCACCATGGAATTGTTGTTGGTTTATACTAGTGTTTTCAGCAGGGAATGCATCTTCTCTGTTTAAAAATATGTGAACAGACTCCCAGAAGATCCCAGCGTTGAGCCGTAATTGAACATGGGTGCAAATGTGTGCCCGTTGGCTCTTTTTAACATGCTCAGAATGTCACAGCTCCTGTAACAGTATATCCCAAATGAAGTCCTACCGCAATGATGCCGTCACGTATTCCATCCTCTATTTGCAGCTCACAGAAACAGAATTCCCGCTAGGCAACATCACATGCACTGCTGAGCCGAGCACGTGCATCCATTGACTTTTCGTTTTGTTAATCTAGGTGTACGAGTGGTCTTTGATCTGCTTTTTGATTAAATCTTTGAGCTATGAATTGTTCAGAATTATTTTATATTATTTATTTGCGATTATTTGTTCATCTATTATATTACTGTTTATTTTTTGTTTTCGGATTTCATTTAATATTAGTTTTGTGAGCTTTGTCTAATTTAGCTTTTGTTTTTATATTTAGTTCTGTTTAACTTGTATATATTTTATGTAAATGTAAATAATTTTAGTACTTAAACTTGTTTTATTCCAGTTGCTATTTCATAATAAGCAGAAATGTTTAATATCCCTATTTGGTTAAATTTTATTTTGATGGTCCCCTTAAGACATCTATTGACTTTGCAACTACGTCAGCTAATTTCTGATAGCTGAGTTTTAGTAGACTGTTAGATTAATTCTATTAGTAATAAAATAAGAAAATAAAGTTAAAATATATTTAGGGAACTGTGTGTATATTTAGGAATACTAATGGCTAGTAACTGACTCTGCAAAGTTATAGTCTAAATAGGTTTAAATATTTCCAATAGTTCAAGTTAACTTTAACATCACTGGATTGGTTAGTTTGTTGGATGAGAGGATGAGACTTATTTAGCTCCAGTGTTCTGTGTGTGTCTCGCCGCAGCCAAACTTCTGCTCCAGTCAATCAATCTGTTCCAGGAACAAACCAGAACGTCATTCTGATGAGAAATGTAACCAGTAATAACTATCATTTACATCAGGGGTCTCCAACTTAGTTCCTGGAGAATGGAACCTTGCAGAGTTTAGCTTTAACCCTAATTAAACACACATTATTAAACTAATTGAGTCCTTCGTGCTTGTTTGAAACCTACAGGAAGTGTGTTGGTGCAGGGTTTGAACTAAACTCTGCAGGGCTCCGGCCCTCCTGGAACTGAGTTTGCCACCCTCATCTACGTCACAGAACAACAAATTATAAGAAACATACACTACCGGTCAAAAGTTTGGGGTCAGTAGGATTTTTAAGTGTTTTAAAATAAGCTTATCCTGCTCACCAAGGCTGCATTTATTTCATCAAAAATACAGCAAAACTTGTAAAATTGTTAAATGTTATTGCACTATAAATTAACTGTTCAAAAGTAGTTTATAATTTAATTTAATTATTTATTCCAGTGATTTAAAAGATGATTTTTTCATCTTCCAGTCTTCAGAGTCACATGATCCTTCAGAAATCACTCTAATATTAATTGTTATTGTTATTATCATTATTATTATTAATGATATTATTATTAATGGTAATGGTAATAAAAGCAATAATGGCTGGAGTAATAATTTCATTTGAAACTACATACAATAAGAAAGCAGATGTTTAACATTTTATTAAGTATTTAACGGTGTAACAATTTTTTTTTTGCATTTAATAAATGTCGTCTTGATGAACAGAATAATTTTAAGGTCATCATTTACTCACCCAGAGGTCATTGCCAAACTTTTCTTCCTTTTGCAAAATAAAAAAAGAAGACACTGTGAAGAATGTTAAAGCCTTCTAATTGACTACAATGAAAGTCTTTCATTGCACGAAAAAGAGACACTGTGACATTATTCCATTATATATATTCTTTTGTCTTCCACTGAAGATAGAAATTCAGGTTTTAAATGTCAAAATGTAATGACAGAATTTAAATTTTACAGGTGAACTGCCACCAAAATATTCTAATATATTCAGATTTGAGATGCAAGTTCTTTAGGCCACATGAAGCAGTTTGCATTATTTGTTAATGTAAATTTTCCCCCCTCCTTACTTACATGGACGTCGATGCATTATCATTCAACACACTGCCAAATCAAGGCTAACACTGCCTCTTTTGTCTTTCTTTTTCTGTCTATATTCCTCTGTGTCAACCTAGGTCATTGCCAACACAGCTGCCACGTCAGTAACAGTTTTTGAATACAAAATTTCTAGAGTGAGAAGTGTGTGCTCTGAAGCATGGCCACATGGAGTACTGTGGTTATTTTTGCATGCTTACATTTTCAAACCTTGAATGTTCAAAAACCTATTTTGAACAATTTGACATTTCGAATGTGATGAAATGTTAAATGCATTTTGAGTGATGTTTTTAAATCTGTAGTTGAGTTTTGGTATTTATTTTATTGGTAAGCTTTGCATGGACTCGTAATTGGATGCGTTGCATGCGTCGTAACTGGATGAGCGCAGATGCCTTTATTATATAAGACACTGTGTTTTCAAACATGGGATTTTATTAGAATGTAAAACGAAAAATAACCGCTTGTGTAAACTAGTAACTTGACAATTTATTGCTGTTTAATAATACAGATGCATAAAGTAAGGTAAGTCATAAACATTTTCTTACTGTCAAACTTTCTCTGTCTCTCTGTTTTCACTCATATTTCTGGCTCCTCACCATTACCCATCCACTTTGATACTGTTGCACCCTTGGCACTCCTACACCCCCATGTTGTCACCTGAAAACTGACAGCCAAGAGTATGTTCCCAGTTTCAACCCCATCGCACTGAAGGACTCAGCCTTGTCCACTCACAAACCTATTGAGGTGAAGGGTCCTGGTGGGAAGGCTACTATCATCCATGCCCAATACAACACTCCTATTAGTATGTACTCTCAAGATGCCATTATGGATGCCATTGCTGGTCAGGCTCAAGCCAGAGGAAACGAGATGAGGTAGGTGTTGTTTTTCAGTCTCAAACTTTACATTTTATCACACCAATGCTTAAGTGAGTGGTAAGGTAGGGAAGTTATATATATGGTGGCCCTAAAATAAACATTCAAAACACACTATATGACTATCACATCAGGGCCAACAAGAAAAACGTTTGGGTCAAATTAGTTTTTCTAAGTGAGTAGATGAGTTTCTATATTAGTAGATCATCCCAAACCTCTGAGACCTTTGTTCATCTTTGGAATACAAGGAGATATTTTAGATTAAATCTGAAGGCTCCCTCATGCTCCATAGACAACAACTGTCCTGGCTTGTTCAAAGCTTAGGTAAATATTAAAAACAAAAGCATCTAAACAGAGCATATGCCTTCTGTTGTCCAATCAGAACGTTACCAAGTATACTTCAATGTAAACAAAATGACTACATTTAAACTGTATCTTGGGAACATGCATTCTCAAGAGCATTATTTATTCATGCCAATATTAGTTGTGCTGCTGTGGTCAACAACACTATGTTCCATATAATATTGGAAAACAGCCCATTTTATACATGTCACATTTATTAAAAACCGATATCAAAACCTATATTAAACATACATGTTTATATAGGTTCTTCCGTGTGGGCTCTCACTTATTTGTCATAGTTAAATTCCATTACATGCCAATTACATTTGATATCAATTATAAGCATTCGCACATACAAACTTTTTTGTTCTTAGTTATTGCCTTGATAATAGAAAACATGTGCTATAGGCATCATATATGACAGTTGCGGTTGAGATATGGGCTATTTAGGAGACATAACTTGTATGTACATATAAGGCTTATATGCGAATATAAATAAGCAATACAGGAGACCTACTGTATATGGCCTGTATACTGTATATACATATATGCACCTGAATTTTGCCTGTATGTGGCATAAATATGCATATATGCAGCGTATATATTATCATATGGGTTTCATATATGCGCATATATCCTCATATAGGTTCTTTCCATGTGGGATCTGTGCACATGTAGCTGAAAACATATCCCAGCGTCATGTGCTTCAGCATTAAGAATATGATACAGTGATTTCCCAGCAACATAAAAAGAACAGCACACTACACTTTCCTAAATTCAACAAAAAGGCAGAGTGGAACTTAAAAATGTATTCTGTATGATCGGACCCTAGGGGTTGAGGTAGGTATAGACCTTTATAAAATAGAATTTAATGGTTAATTTTTAAAAAAACGACAAAATTAACTTTCAGACACAGCTGTATGCCTTCTAGACTTTTTCTTTTTTCTTTGAATAGTCTTTTAATTTCTTTTGTCTTTTGAAGTATTTTTATGTGCACATAAAAGTATTCAAGTAGCTTGATAATATTTCGATTGAACCACTGAAGGAATATGGTTTGTTTTGAGGATTTCTTTAGCTATTTTTTGAACAAACTGAGATTGTTGCTGTCTTTGTAGAATGAGGAAGTTCTCAGATTTCATCTCATTTCAAAATATCTTAACTTGTCTTCCAAAGTTGAAAAAAGGGTTTGAAACACCATGAGCGTGTAATGAATAACATAATTTGGGGTGAACTAACCCTTTAAAATAAACATCTCTTTTTGAACACTCTTGTAAATCACTTAAACCTTTCATTACTTCGTTAATAATTATTTTAGGTTCAAGTGGTATTTGTAAGGAATTGGATGCAAGCAGAATATGGCTGTTAAAAAACTCAGAAATGATTCAAAAGACCTTAGCGATGCATTTTGAAATGATTTTTCACCACAGCTTTACATATTAGATTTGCTGACGATTAATGTACTCTACTTTTCTTGTATCATTTGGCCATGCATTTTTTTCTAGACAAATACTAGCTCTGAATAAAAATTGGTTTTACTGATGTTTTTTTGTGTGTTGAAAACATTTTGAGCTTAAAAACATTTTTATTTTTACCAAAAATACATTCAAAAATCATCAGGACATTGAAACCAGTCAAGCTAAAATACTAGAATGGTAACCCTTTCCCAGCTTTCAGCACTATGCTGAAAATAAGTAACCATATTGCCATTATTACAGGATGTTAGAACAGGGCTAGTCAAGTTTTGTCCTGGAGAACCATAGTCGTTCAGAGTTTCTCTTCAGCTCAAAACAAACACATCCGAACAAGCTAATCAAGATCTAAGTGCTACTAAAATGCTACAGGCAGGTGAACTTATCAAGGCTGTTTAATAAACTGCAGCACTCCAAGACTGATCTTGCCTTTCTCTCTGTTCAGTATTTCCAGTTTTGAATAACCTCTATAAAACTTGCTTCAGATTGCAGTTTATAACAATAAGAGCTCACTATCGGTCATAAAGTCGGTGCTGAATTCAGGCTTCCACAAGGTCATGTGCATCAACCTCATTTGTGCTTTTCCTCCCTCTTCTGCTTGCAATTATGTCACTCCATTCACAACCAATCATCCGTCCACACCTCATCACTCATCCTCGCCTCACCCCTACCATCTTCCCTTCCCCTCCATATGACACGGCTCTGTCTTGCTCCCTCCATCCCGGTTCATCTTGTGATTGGCAGTGGCGATGACTCCGCTGGATCTCCCTTGGCGTAAGTAGCCACAGTCTTTTTTCGATCCATCACAGCTGCACTGACTCATCTCATGTGTTATATTCTCGTTTAGAGGCTGGTTGCTCATGATATTTTTGGGTTATTTTCAATTGCTATGGTTACCACTGTTAGGAATATCAAAGTAAATCAAGATCTGTAAGGAAAAATAAATAATCTTATATTAAAAAATGAAAACCTAAACGCAATGTTCTGAGTATATCTGCCAGGGGAGAATTACATAGAACATCTAAAATCTTACTTCACATTCTCCTAAAATGGTGTGTTATCCTAACTCATTCTTCAGTCAATTTCTTCATCACAGATCTCTCATTAAGATGGAACCAGGGGCGTAACTAGACCCTTTCTTCTGGGACATGAGCTCAAGTGAAATACTGCTGTTCTCCAGGAAAATTTTAAACCCACTGATAAATCTATCATGTGTCAGTGCTTGACATAATCATTCAGCTATGAAGACGTGTGCCAGTTCACATATTAATCAGTTTTTGATCAGTCTGATAAGTATGCAACAAGGGTTGTGTTCAAAATCACCCCCTTTAAGTTTAAATAGGGTACTATTAGAGAAGACAGCCATTTGTAGTTCAGTCTGAAACTATAGTGGACATTATCGAGTGCACTCATTCACTAATTCCCATAAGGCACAGCCATATTGAGTTTACAAACAATGTGTGCTGTCAAATTGGTTGATTTAATAATGTATCCATCCATTTTCTAAGCAGGTCCAAATTTTAGTGTGCATGGTACAGGGTTTTTCACAACAAGAGTAGCCCAATGGCCATTATAACTAGCCTAATCTCTAAACTCAATTCAATAACTTGTCTTGGTAACACTGGCCTGACATATCTTGATGCCAAAACATTTTGATCACTGCCCCCTAGAGGCTGGTTGTCCTGTTTATGGCATAAACCCCACCCATTAAATTTAAATAAATAAAACGTGAGCTAAACTAACAACTTTTAATGAAATTTAAATTAAATTTTCCAGAGATGGTTTCCATTATTTTAGGTTAAAAAAACTGTAATGGATCAAAAACCTAAAATGTTCTTCTTTGAACAAAAAAGATTCCCAGTTTTTTTGTAAATTATATTGCAGTCTATACACTGTAAACCCGAATAAGTTGAGACAAATGTTGCTCAAATGATTTGAGGAAAGTGATTCCCTCAGTTCGTTTGAGTAATGGGAAATCAACAACTCAGTTAATTGAGTTGACCAAATTTGGTCTCTTCATTGAATTAACTTAAATATTTAATTACATTTAACTTAAAATGGCTAAACTGCCAAATTTTTCAGCTTTTATATTCTTTACTTACTCCCAGGGCTGTTTATATCAAAATCGATATTTAGCCACATCATGTTGGTGTTTCGTAACATCTCATTTTTACAAGGTGGGTCGTTAGCCCAACGCTCAACCGCCAACCTGGAGGACCAGTACAAACATACATACACCATGAACAATTAAGCTTACCCAAATAATCTATAGTACGTGTCATTGGCCTTGTGGGGGAAACCGGAGCACCTGGAGGAAACCCACACAAACACTGGGAGTACATACAAACTCCACACAAAAATGCAGACTAATCCAGCCGGGGCTCGAACCAGCAACCTTCTTGCTGTGAGGCGACATCGCTACCCACTGTGCCACCGTGTCATACCCACTGTGCCAGCTGTTTAAGTTTTGATGCCAAAACTTGGTGTTTTAAGTTATATCAAGTTATATTAACTTAATATCTTTAGTAATGACAACAGTGGGGTTTACAGTGTTAATAGCAATGTGATTTTAAGAAGACTAAAAATTAACAAAGTTAACATAGCATTTTTCTCTGATGCACTGAATTGTTTGAGGTTGTTTCAACAAATTTCATAACACCGGAAACAAAAACAAAAAATATCATGTTTATTTAATTTAAAAAAAATTTATAATATTTTTCATTAAATAAGCAGTTCTGCATTACTTGTGACGATAAAGACAATTTATATCCCTTTAGTTTAGACAGAGCATTAAAATATGGGCATGCTTATTTGATGTCAAGAACCAGTACTGCTTAAAGGTTAGAAATGCCCCAGGATTGAACTATAATTAATTAACATTGGACAACAAGTAAAATAATATAAAACATGTTTGCTTTCAACAAATGCAGCATTTTTTATGATTCTTGAAAACTGAATTATGCAATCATTTGTAATGAACTCAACATTTCGAGAACAAATGATAATAATGACTGATCTTGTATTTTCCTCTGTTTCTATTGGGAAGTAGTTCACTTCCTATTAAAGACCCTCTCGTGGACAGTGCTTCTCCAGTCTACCAGGCCGTGATTAAGCCTGATGATAAGGGGCTGGAGATGTCTGAATGGGCCCGTCGTGCTGCCAACCTGCAGTCCAAATCCTTTCGCATCCTTGCTCATATCACAGGAACTGAATATTGTAAGTACAGGCATTACCTACAGTATTAAAGCACTCTGTGAACTGGAAATAGGTCTGAATTAATATGATTTAGACGTGATGATATTACTGTTTATTTGATCAAATCAGTTTAGAAAAATGTGTGTGTAAAGAGTAACTCTTGTGTTTTTTTCTAACAGTGCAAGATCCAGATGAGGAGGCTCTTAGAAAATCAAGGTAATCAACAACGTTGTTTCAGTTTTTGTTGTATTCACCCTGTTGAAAAAGCACACTAGCAAACTACAGTTGAAGTCAGAATTATTAAACCTCCTTAATTATTAGCCCTCCTTTTTATTTTTCCCCCAATTTCTGTTTAACAAAGAGAAGATTTTTTAATAGTTTTAATAACTCATTTCTAATAACTGATTTATTTGATCTTTGCCATGATGACAGTAAATAATATTTAACTAGATATTTTTCAGGACACTTCTATACAGCTTAAAGTGACATTTAAAGGCTTAACTAGGTTAATTACGTTAACTAGGCGGGTTGGGGTAATTAGAAAAGTTATTGTATAGTGATGGGTATTTCTGTAGACTATCGAAAAAATATATAGCATAAAGGGGCTAATAATTTTGTCCCTAAAATGGTTTTAAAAAAATTAAAAACTGCTTTTATTAAATTGTAGCCGAAATGAAACAAACAAGAAAAAAGAAAAAATGTTATCAGACATACTGTAAAAATTTCCTTGCTCTGTTAAATATCATTTGGGAAATATTTAAAAACAAAAAACATTCAAAAGGGGTTTAATAAATCTGATGTCAACTTAATTAAAAAGTGAGAACTGATTTTTTAACATACACACACATATATATATGTGTGTGTGTGTGTGTGTGTGTTAAAAAATCAGTTCTCACTTTTTAATTGCAAGATATAAACTGAAAAACGGAAGTATTAGTATACTAAGTATTAGTATAGCTCGCAAAAAAGAGGCAAAATTATGCAAGAAACAGCAAGAAATACTGAAAATACTAACATATTATATCTTTTGAGTTTATAAACAAAATATAATATAAAGTCTGATATTTATTACATTATATATCAGTTTTTTCTTGTGAATTTGTAGGCATTTAGCAATTCTTCATTTTTTTTGTTTTTTTTCTTCTTTTTTTAACAGTGTAATTTTATACATGAGCAATCTTAGACGAGTATAGCAGTGCAATGTGGCTGCATATCGGCACTTGTGGGAGGCATGCCTTAGTGTCCCACAGGAACGGTATACAGCCACATCGCACTGCTACGAATGTTATATTGCATTTATACAACAGCTCGACGGCATAATTGTGTATATAAAAAAAAATCAAACACGGAGAGTCTCAAAATCCTTTTGTATGAGGGAACTACTTTCTTCCGCCATTCCTTCACATCTGCAGCTGACGTCAGAACAGCAGAATTGTTACTAATTCATCAACATCACTTTAGAGGTAATGTTTCAATGATTCTCTAGCGTAATGTCTAAAGTGATGACAAAACAGGTGACTTTGCTCACATTTTAAGATTAAAAGGCAGAACAGCATGAAATGCCATCAGTCTACAGAGATTTCCCAGTATTTCTCTGTTGCAATCGGGAGATCACAATAATTTTTCCCAAAAAAGTAACTCAAGGTTATACAAAGAGTCCCATCTCACACTCAAATCACTACAATTATATGGTATATATACAGCACTACAACATTAAAAAGAGAGAGATCGACTTAGAACGTCACTTACCTGTTTTATAATGATTTGATCAGCTGTAGTTAGAAATTATGCTGTTTCTCTTCTAAGGGCTTATTATGCGGTCTCTGTCGACATCTTTTGGATGAACAACGTCAACCATTTTTGCTCAGCTCAATGACGCATTGTCTCTCAGAAATTATGAATATTTAAAATAGGCACTATCCTTATAAATAAACTGCATAGTTACAATTTAACGACTTCATTCTAAAAAACTAAAAAACTTCAAAAGTACATTATGTTGTCCAACAGCAGCAATATTTGTCAAACTGTAGAGTGTCCTCTTCTGTATGTGGGTGGAGTTATACACAAGGGTAAGGGGTTAAGCGGCTGGACGAGTGCTGTTATTTGTAGAATATCACACGGCTATCAGCCAATCAGATTCAAGAAGCAGACAGAACTGTTGTATAAATTAAATAAGATTTTATTTTACGAGTGATTTAATGTGTTAGTCAATACATCAAAATAAGTTAACTTAAATGTTAGAAGCCTTAGATTAACATTTTGTTGTTGTTTCCCAAACAAAAGAAATTAACTGAACTGAATTGTTTTGTCCTTATGTCCATATATTTGAATTACATAATGCCAGAATCTGCATTGACTATACGCAAAAAAAATGTCATTCAGACAGACTAAATCCTAAAAAGAAGTGTTTCAGACACTGTGAGAGATGAACTTATGCTGCAGTGTATATTATGAGAAAACCAAAGTGCTTTTTGACCTTGGTTGCATACAAATCTTTTGTAGTAGAACTCCAAACTCCAAACTCCAAACACTAGCTCTTTCATCTGCACATTTGAAAAGACAAGGAGTTACATTTTAAAATGTAGATGTATTCATTTATGCATATATAACTTTCTGATTTTTACAGGGAGAAGTTTGAATCTGAAGTAAAAGGCCCACGATTTGCCAAACTGAAAAACTGGCACCACGGCCTGTCTGCACAGATCCTAAACATCCAGGGGTAAAAATGCCACGCGATGTTGCTGGAAAAAAGTTGAGGCAGCAGTCAACCAGGAATCAGGAAGGCAATGTAAAATGAAGTGCAATGGGTCAATAGGACAGAGAGGAGTAGTCTAGTGACTGGAATGTGAGTTAGAGTTATTAACTAGCCTGTAGCTGAGTACACAAAGCTCCTGTGTTCAATGTTCATATGTCTGTTTGTTTCATGTACAGTGCCTATGGAAAATCATCATACAGCTTTGAAATAATTACTTTATTCATCATACAACCTGAAATCAAATCACGTTCCAAATAACTTTTCCAGCCTTTGAAATATTTTTGTAGCCTTCTCCTAACCTGTGCCTTTCTACAACTTTATCTCGAAGGTCTTTTGAAAGCAGGGTGTAATGCGAGTAAAGGTATAGATTTTCACAGGGTATGATGATTTTCTATAGGCACTGTAACTTTCAGCGTACTGAAACATAGTGCATAGTGCTTAGTTGTCATTTTCTTTTTCATTTTATGTTTCTCTTTTGGCTGCTCTGTTTATCCTAAATTATTGCTGAGTAATGAATTGCTTGAATGAATTGCTAATGTAAAAAAAAAACTAACCCTGAGAGAAATGATAAAATATATGTACCACATCCACTTTAATACACTACAGCACATATTGAAACCAAATGTACTATTGTCAATGTGAATAAAACATTATTACTTTTAACCAAATAAACAGCAGTGTTGCAAATATTATTGTCTTCCAGTAAACCACAATGACTTGCTTTCCATTGTGAAAAAAAAAATGTTTAGCAGAATGTTCAGTTCTACAATTTGTAAACAATATGAGTGAATTGGGGTATTTGAATATCCAAAAATGATCATAGGTAGTTTGCAACGTTTTATAATTGTTTTTGAAGCCATAAAGGCCCGCCAGTTATCAGGCACACACACGATAATGACTTCTGATGTCCCTGGCATTAATTTGAAAGAACTGTAGGCCATTCTTAATGGCTCAACATGACTATTTTGGGTGTGCTTAGTTCTTTGGAAGGTGTGATTACACTTGACAGGCTTGATTTGAATTAACTCTGCTTTGATTTCTCTGGTAATGCAGTTCATTTGAATAACTATGAACAGTGCCACCCAAATCTTGATGTGCACCAAACAACAGACAAGACCCTGAAAAGATGAAAAGAAGAAGAAAGATGAAAAGAACTCTTGTGAAATATAAATGCGACTTGACCACAAACATCTAAATAATTCAAAAGCAGGTCAATGTTCGACAATAAAATGGACAGGGTGTTTTGTATAGGTTTAAAAATACAATAAAGTAAAATACAATTTGATTAATGACAATTAATAATTAGCATTAAGTTAGCATCTTACAATAGTTTCCGAATGGTCATGTGACACTGAAAACAGTAACCACTCATTCACATTCATTCACTCATTTTCTTTTCGGCTTAGTCCTTTTATTAGTCTAGGGTAGCCACATCGACAGCGAATTGCCAACTTATCCAGCATATGATTTATGCAGCGGATACCCTTTCAGCTTCAACCCATCACAGGGAAACATCCATACACATTCATTCACACACATACACTACGGACATTTTAGCTTACCCAATTCACCTATACCACATGCCTTTGGATTTGGGGAAACCGGAGCACCTGGAGGAAACACACACGAACACGGGAAGATCATGCAAACTCCACACAGAAATGCCAGCTTACCCAGCCGAGGTTAGAACCAGCGACCTTCTTGCTGTGAGGCGTTCGTGCTACCCACTGCACCAACATAAATATGACAAAAAATTTTGTTTGTCATCAGATAAATGATTACATTGTATAAAAGAAAAAAAAATCTAAATAGAAAATCATTGAATATGAATTGATATTCTAAAACTAAATATTTGTTATAGAAATTAACACAACATAATTAACATTAACATTCATTTATTCATTTTCCTTCTGCTTAATTCCTTTATTCATGAAGGGTCGCCACAGCGGAATGAACCGCAAACCTATCCAGCATATGTTTTACGCAGCAGATGCCCTTCCAGCTGCAACCCAGTACTGGGAAACACCCATACACACACTCTTGGACTGTGGGGGAAATAGGAGCACCCAGAGGAAATCCACACCAATCAGGAAAACATGCAAACTCCACACAGAAATGCCAACTGACCCAGCTGGTACTCGAACCGGTGGCCTTCCTGTGATGCAACAGTTCTAACCACTGAGCCACTGTGTTGCTCTAACTGTGTTCACCTAATTACTTATTTTAACAGCATTATAAAAATATTGAAATAGTATAAAAAATATTACCTGCTTCAACGAAAGTGTATTTTAAATTTCTCGTATTTATCTAAATTCATACCAACCGGTGAGTCTGGCACTAGCCAGTTTCTGCAACACTTAAACTGCCATGTAGATGGTAATGTAATTCAGAGTGATGACGTCCTTCAATCTTACATTCTGTTTATAAATTCATACTTCTCCCCACTTGTTTTTGTGTACATTATCAAATATATATTGAAATATATGTGCATTTAACACTTCGTTAATATTATACTAGATTATATTCATTATACATTAAAATGGAAAACGATAGCCTATTAAACACTTCCCCAATTTGACAACAGATGGCGCCCGCAGTTCTGATTTTGCTTCGACCTCCTCCCATTCATCCATCGCCTCGCTCTCCAGCGCGTTTCTCTCGCTTGTTTTTCGCCGCGCGCGTCCTCGAGTAAAACGCTCGCGGTCAGACGCGCGGCAGTGATTGGAGGATGAAAGCAGCACGAGGCTGTGATTGGAGGACTGAATCAGGGCTCATCGCGTTACGTGCACGAGTGGAATGTTCCCTCGCAGAGAGGCACAACTATAGAGGAAAGAACGAAACAAACAGGAGAAAAACGTCCTCGAAAGAGAGTAAAATCACCTAGAACCACACCAGGGAAACTCTTTGTAATTCACGCTTTGAAGTAGCCCTTCGTCACGTGCCATAAGTCCTAATTTGGAAGGCTTTGGACTGTTTTAGCAGCTTCAACAAATAGGTAAGTGGGAATTCCGGATATTTGTGTGATGATTTTCTTTCCGGTAGTGGAGGGGGAAAGTTTGTGTCTCTTGTCATGGTTTCGTTTTGCAAAATAATAGACGCTCTTAACGAATACGGTACTAAATAAATATCAGATAAAGGTATTCAGAATGTTTGCACATCCGCGTCTGCGTGTCATCAATCAATCTTGATTATGCCATATTATATTACCTTTTTCTACAACACCTATGTTCTCATTTAAGACAAACCTCATTTATACGGTCCATCTACGCTGCTTTGTGTTGTTTATGGTATTTGTTTGGTGTTGTATTTGTTTGTATGTTTGCTGTTGCTTTGATAGCATCTGTGTTTGGGTTTTGTTGTCATGTCCCAACATGCATCGCGTAAAATCACGTTGACTACCTGCTTGTGTAGTTTGGATTGGCCTTTGTCAGAAGATGAATAGAAAACAATTCCTTCTTGATTAGAGTTAAGGGTTATGTTCTTTTTGCATTAACTTTACTGCATTTTAATAGTAAATGACAGACTGCGCACGTTTTTTTAAGCGAATGTAAATGTTTACATACAGTCTGTGGGCATTTGCATGGTTTGTTTGTCCAGCGATTGCCACAAAACCTCATAATAAAAGAGCGAAAATAGTGGCTTTATTTATGCTTTTTGGCATAATCACGACTGCAATAATGAACAAAATATGCTGTTCGTTACAAATATTGTATTACCAACAATACTGTTTTTATTCATGCTATTATATGTGTCATTTATATGGCCACAAATGAACTCTAATCTTTATTTTTTAGTTTACGTTAATTTGGTTATTTCTTCCTCTAAATACTGTTGTTGCTGACATAAACAATGACATATAGCCATTGATATTTATGACCCAATCACTGAAGTCGAAAATTGTAGTCAAACAGATCATTTTATAACTGTTAAATGAAATATTTTTAGAGCTATTAAGGTTAAACTTTATTGTCCCAGTTAGGGAAATTAGTCCTGGGCTCTTGCCCTCAGCTGCAGTCATCACATACATAGAAAAACTATACAAACATACAAAAAGCAGATGTGTATATAAATTAATAAATTTCCACCTTCACCCCCCAAAAGTTACGTACACACCTCCATATTTATGTATGTGTGTGTGTGTGTGTGTATATATATGTATATGTATACATATATATATATATATATATATATATATATATATATATATATATATATATATATATATATATATATATATATATATATATATATATATATATACACACATACATACACACTGACTCGATAAAAAGAGTTTTTTATATCTATTTATTCTACTGCGAGGAACTCTAAACATTTTCCTCAAAGGTAACAGCTCATTCTCAGTATGAGAAGTCACATACAATTTGTATTTTAATTGTGCAATTATTCCTTAAATTAAGTTTATTTACATCATTAATATTACCATCATCTAGAGTTGTCGCGATACCATTAATTCATGTTGTGATACTATACCAGCTGATATATCGTGATCCCAAGTAGTACTGTGATACTGTAATTCATAACTCAAATCCATGAAATAAAGAAAATTGTCAGAAATACTACATTTTACATGTTATAATAGGCCTACTTGAATTGAATTAATGATTCCCTCTTTATTGAAAAAAGTATTTGCACCCCACTTCACCTAAAATTCGTTCTTTTTGTTTATTTTGTAGAGAACTGACCTACAAAAAATACATTAAAATAAAGATACAAAATATACCAAATGAAATTCGTTACAAAAAAAGCATTTTTCCATCCAAATTAGTCTTTATGAAGTGGTCAAAAATTATTTCAATCCTGAATCTATTGTTTTTTTTTAAATCTTATCAGGTAAGAATCCAAAGTAATTAAAAATTTGGTTGTTGTAGCTACTAAATCATATTGACAGAAGCAGAAATTAACTGATACAGATTCAGACTGAAGCATCAGAAAATGTGCAATAGGCTAACCTTAAAAAGAGTTCTACACAGTTTTGCAACCTTAAAGAGCTCCGCAGATTATTAAAATAAAATGGTCTATTGTTGCACAAACTTGTTTTTATAGATATATATTGTTATATTGTAGATAGACCGTTAATGACGATACTAGCATTTACAAACTACAGTGGCACCGGCAGTATTTTGGAGCCAAACTATCACGACACTACCATAGTACCAGTAAACCGTGCAACCCTACCATCATCATCATTATTTTAGGAAAAACAGTTTACAGTACAGTAATACAACTTCTAATGCTGATTTTGTTCTGCTGATGTCTTGTATTTTAACATATTGTTTTGGTTATGAAGACACTTTTTTGTACATATGACAATAGATTTTGCTTAGATGTTTGTTACCACAATTGAATCATCTTTTTGTGTGTGTGAGAAATTATGGCATATTTTTTTGTTGTAAGATTTTTTTTTTTTTGAGTTCTTTGAGAGCAACTTTTAGAATAAGTGTAAATCTTTTTTTGGTCCTGCTGACCCTCTACAACACCCAGAGAATGAACAGACCCATGATTACTCCCAGGGGCTATTGAACAGAGACAGAGATAAATCTCCTACAAGGAGAGAGGCAGCTTTATCCATATATCTTAATTTACCGTGGTATTGGTCTTGCAGATTTGTGAAGGGGAAAAAAGCTGAAAGCTCCAAATGAAAAACAGAGAACCTCAGAGAGGCCTGCGCTTGCTCTTGGCTCTTCTGAGAAGCCCTCTCTTTTTTTAGTGGCAGTGTTCGGAAACACAAATAGACCTAATGCCTACAGTTTATTTTCCCTCTCTTGGTGTTGTCGTGAATACGAATAGTTGTTCAAGTAAACACAGGGCACTTTCAGCTACTTAAATATCCTGAAACTGCTCGATTGTGGAGATATCTTTGTGAACAGATTTGAGTTTGCATGTTGGCAAGTGCGAATAATGTTAATTGAAGGCAGACTGGAGTCTCTTTATGCATGCCTTAAATGGGCTGTGGAGATTCCTGTTGCATGCATTAGCCGCCAGATGTATTCTCATGTACCACTGTGTGAAAGATATTGCTTCAAATCTTATCTGAATAAAGATTTATTTACTGTGAAGCAAATCATATTATTATTTGCATTTGTTTAGACTAGTCTATCATCTAAACATCTGTGAAAAGTGTATGTACCCAAAATATATTAAGACAGGCATATTTCTGAAAGGATAATTTGAGGTCAGAGTGCAACCCTAAAATAATAAAAAATAATTAAATTATTATAATAATTAAATCTTTATACTTTGCCACACTATCATTCTTTGTCAGCAAGACATCTTTATTCTTTTATAAAATAAATAAAATAAACATTTTGACATATGTATTAATGAGTACGGAAGTGTATTGCTTTATTTTATTTATCCATGAATATATCTTTTATACTGAAGCTGACAACATGTTATTAGATTAGATTAGATTCAACTTTATTGTCATTACACATGTACAAGTACAAGGCAACGAAATGCAGTTTAGGTCTAACCAGCAGTGCAATAGCAGCAAGTGCAGGATACAGGTATAAGTTATAAAGTGCAGTTATAGAAAAACTATGGTGATATTTACAGATGGATGTACTATCAACATTATATACAGGTTGTATTAGCTATGAACAGATTTACAATAAATGAATATATGTACAGGATGCTATTAATAATCAGGAGTGTGCAGATAAACATAATTACAAATGTCCATGTGCAGTGGGTATGTACAGTTCAATAAATGAATCAGTGCAATGAATATGTGCAAACTTTAAATGTGCAAATGTTAAATAGTGCAGTGATTGTGAGGAGTATAAGTTAGAGGAATGTGGGGGGTGTATTGGGGAGGCAAAAGAGTCAGTGAGGGGCAGAGTTCAAAAGAGAGACAGCTCTGGGGAAAAAGCTGTTCCTCAGTCTGCTGGTTTTTGTCCGGGGGAGCCTGAAGCGCCTGCCGGAAGGCAGGAGAGAAAACAGTCTGTGAGCAGGGTGAGAGGTGTCCTTAAGAATACTGCGTGCTCGGCGCAGACAGTGTTTCTTCTGGATGTCCTCAATGGCTGGCAGTGTAGTCCCTGTGATGCGTTGGGCAGTTTTCACCACCCGCTGCAGTGCCTTACGCTCAGCAACAGAGCAGCTTCCATACCAGACTGTGACGCAGTTGGTCAGGATGCTTTCTATTGTGCAGCGGTAGAAGTTCACCAAGACGGCTGATGAAAGCTGGTTCTTCTTAAGTTGCCTCAAGAAGAATAGGCGCTGGTGAGCCTTCTTGACCAGGCTGGAGGTGTTGGTGGTCCAGGAAAGGTCCTTTGAGATGTGGGTCCCCAGGAACTTGAAGGATGAGACAGGCTCAACGGCCATCCCATTAATGTGGATGGGATCATGCGAGCCTGTTCGTCCCTTCCTGAAGTCCACAATGAGCTCCTTGGTCTTGCTGGTGTTAAGGAGCAGATTATTGTCGGTGCACCAGGTGGCCAGATGCTGTATCTCCTCCCTGTAGGCAGTCTCATCATTATTGCTGATTAGACCAATCACTGTGGTGTCATCTGCAAATTTGATGATGGTGTTGGATCTGTTCACAGGCCTACAGTCGATGGTAAAAAGGGAGTAGAGGAAGGGGCTCAGCACGCAGCCCTGTGGTACACCAGTGTTGAGTGTGACGGTGGTGGAGCAGATGTGGCCTGATCTAACATTCTGAGGTCTGTTAGTCAGAAAGTCCATAACCCAGTTGCAGAGAGACGTGTCGATATCCAGGTCTCTGAGTTTGATCAGTAACTTAGAGGGTATGACAGTGTTGAATGCTGAGCTGAAGTCAACAAACAGCATTCGTGCATAAGTGTTTTTATTGTCCAGGTGTGTGAGGACAGAGTGCAGTGCTATGGAGACGGCATCTTCTGTGCTCCTGTTGCCACGGTAGGCAAACTGATGTGGGTCCAGTGTGGATGGCAGAGAGTCTTTCAGATGTGCCAGGACCAACCGCTCGAAGCACTTCATGATGATGGGTGTGAGTGCTACAGGGCGGTAGTCATTCAGGCATGTTGGGCTGGAGTGTTTGGGCAGCGGCACAATAGAGGTAGTTTTAAAGCATGTTGGCACAGTTGCTAGGTTAAGCGACAGGTTGAAAATGTCTGTGAATACCCCAGTGAGCTGTTCTGCACATGCTTTGAGGACACGCCCAGGAATACCATCTGGCCCAGCAGCCTTACGCACATTGATCCGACTCAGTGCGGTGTAGACTTTTGAGGAGGTGAGTGTGATAGGTGAGTGGTCGGCTGAGGTAGTGTTCCTGGTGTAGGGTTCTGTGTTGTCTCTTTCAAAGCGGGCATAAAAGTCATTTAGCTCGTTCAGGAAGGAGACATTTGTAGCTGTGGGGGTGGACTGGCTGGGTTTGTAGTTGCTGATGGCCTGGATGCCCTGCCACATGCGCCGAGGATCAGAGTTGGAAAAGTGCTCCTCTAGCTTTAGCTTGTAGCAGTGCTTGGCCTTTTTGATGCCCCTCTTCAGATTAGCCCTGGAAGTGCTGTAGGCCTGTGCATCCCCTGATCTGAATGCAGTGTTGCGTGCCTTCAGCAGGAGGCGCACCTCCTGGTTCATCCATGGCTTTTGATTTGGGTATGTGGTGATCTGTTTCTGGGTTGTAACACTGTCTATGGTGGTGTTGATATATTCCAGAACAGAGGAAGTGTAACTGTCAATGTCTGTGTGAGAGCCACATGTGGCCTGGGAAGCAAACATACTCCAGTCTGTGTGTTCAAACCTGTCCTGGAGTGTGGAGTCCACCCCCGCTGGCCACACTTTGATGGTCCTTACTGATGGCTTCACACGGTTGACGATGGGTGAGTACTTGGGGGTGAGAAACAAACAAAGGTGATCTGATTGACCCAAGTGGGGGAGGGGGGTCACAGCATATGCTTCAGCCATGTTTGTGTAAACTTGGTCTAAAGTTTTGTTTCCCCTTGTGTGGCAGAAAATGTTTTGATGGAATTTGGGGAGCACTGTCTTTAAGTTTGAGTGATTAAAATCCCCCGCAACAATAAAAGCAGCCTCCGGGTGAGCAGTCTGTTGTTTGCTGATGGCTGCATGAAGTTCATTCATAGCAAGCTTGGCATCAGCGTCGGGAGGTATATAAGCAGCAGTTATTATGGTGGAGGTGAACTCCCGTGGCAGATAAAACGGTCTACATTTAACCATTAGAAATTCCAGGTTAACAGAGCAATGTCTCCCAACGATGACAGAGTTTGTGCACCAAGCTTTGTTAATATAAATGCATAATCCTCTGCCTCTGGTCTTACCGGAGTCATCCGCCGTTCTGTCTGCTCGGAATGTTTGATGCTCCGTTAGCGATATAGCGTTGTCTGGTATCCCGCTGTTTAGCCATGTTTCTGTGAAAATCATGACATTACAGTTCCATAATCTTTTGCTGTGGTTGATGCGCAGTCGAATCTCATCCATTTTGTTCACCAGTGACCGTACATTGGCGAGAAAGATGCTGGGTAAAGACAGCCGGTGTGGTGTTAGCTTTAGCTTAGCTCTTAGCCCGCCGCGCTTCCCCCGTCTTTGTTTACGTTCTCTGCGCCGCCTCCGAGCACTTCTGCCCGGCCGTGTAGGGCTGTTCGACCCGGGTGTTCTGGCGATCTCAGGGATGAGTCGAAGATTGTTAATAAAACTGTCCGGAATGCACAATCCAATATCCAAGATTTCCTGTCGGGTGTACGATGTAAAGGCACTGCTGTTCTGCACGAACAGACCCGAAATGAGCAGGAATAATACCGCAAAATTGCAGAAACTGGAGAGACGCTGGGCTTCGCGAACTGAACGCGCCGCCATCTTGTCTCAACTTGTCATCATCTTGTCATTCTTATTTTGACATTCTATTTTTACAGAACTAATTTGTAGCATTAGACACTTTGCTTGCGTTTAATATGCTCTCGGTGCTTATCAAATCATATTTGTAAATGTAGTTTGATGCAGACTAGGGCTGCACAATGTATTGTTTCAGCTAGGGATGTACCGAAATATATTTTTGAGTCGATATCGATAACCGATAATTCTTTGGATTTGGAGGCAGATGACCGATATATTAGAGGATAAATTTAAATATTTCAAAATAATATATTTTTATACAATGAACAACTAAAAAAAACTTCATAAGTTTGAACAGATCTTAGAATAGCTTATTCAAAGCAAAAAAACAATAATTAAATGAAAGCAATAATTGAAAAAATGCAAGGTGATTTATATAGACCTATATTCACGATTTCACATGAATCATCATGCTCAAAATAGGGTCTTTTCTTTTCTTTTGAATAGCAAGTTAATATGCAACTTGACTGTTGCATAAAAATAATAGGTTAAATAACAAAACGAGAGACAGGCAACTCTGCTGTCATCGACATCGACATAATCTATCGGCTTAAAGATATTGGCCTAATTTTGATATCGGACCGATATCGATAACATTAAAAATAGCATTTATTGGCCGATAACGATATGGCCGCCGATATATCGTGCATCCCTAGTTTCAGCATCAATATCGCAATGTACACATCCACAATAGTCACATCGTAAGATATGCAATGTTGAGTCTGAATTAGTTGAATAGGAGCCACAGAATTGTATTTAATTACCATATTTATATGTAATATACTGTAAATGATTTATGCAAAAAAAAGTTATTTCTTATAATTTTTGTCTTTTTAATTTATTTCTTCTCAAGTTGAAAACAAAACAATATTTTTACTCGATCTAAGAACTTTTAGATATTTGGACTAGAAACGAGACGGCAAAGTAAGAATAGCATTTATTGCATTGTGATTGTTCCATTTATGTACCAGAATACTGCTCCCTAGAAAAACGTCAAACTGTATTCATATCGCAGTATTTATCACAGAAAAATAAAATATGGGAATATCAGATTTTTCCAATGTCGTGCAGCTCTAATTTCAAAGGAGTTACTTGGGCTATGTTTAGTTGTACATTTCATATATGCTTTCTTCTTGTACATGTCAATGAGAAGGCAGTGCTTGTTGTACAGATCACATAACAAAATCACTGACCTAAATCCTTCTTTAGACCAAACTAGTAGTTTTCAAAAACAAACGCACAAGAAAAGTGAGTATATTTACCTTGATTTTGCATTGCTTTTATACCTCTTTTGTGGATCTTGTGAAACTGTAGTCATATTGCAATATTTATCACAGAAAAATTAAATTTGGCAATATCAGGTTTTTCTAATGTTGTGCTGCCCTAATTTTAAATTAGTTACTTGGGGTATGTTTAGTTGTACATGTCATATACACACCCTTGTACCTGTCAACGAGAAGGTAGGGCTCGTTGTACAGATCACATAACAAAACCACTGACCTTAATTCTTCCTTAGACGAAACTAGTAGTTTTCAAAAACAAACGCACAAGCGAGTAGATTTACTTTGATTTTGCATAGCTTTTACCTCTTTTGTGGATCTTGTGAAACTGTAGTCATATCAGATTTTTCCAATATCGTGCAGCCTTAATGCAGACGTTATAGGAGAACTTTTGTATAATATTTGTATACGCACACATCCCTTAAGTGTTCAAACTGAGAAAGTGGGAATTCAAAATGTGGGGTGACATATGACCAGTCTTTAACTAATTTATTATCTAAAAGAAGTTCCAATATCTTGCGTATAATTGATTCCTAATCATATTTAAAGATGTTTTGATATTTTATAGGAAACTAGAAGAAAAAATGAAAAAGCAAGTGATTTTTGTTGTGTCGTAGGTATTAATAAGACAACAATTTGTTATGTAAGTGCATGGATTGTTTAAACGGAGACATATAATCAGGACTGCCTGCCCTGAAGCATGTTTATAAGGTTAGCCCTACCCTTGACACAGGAATTCACATTCACAGTCAAATAGATGCATCCTGCATCTGTTCATTCTCACAAACCACAAATTTCTTGCCATTTGCATCATGTTTTTTTTGTAATCTCCTGGCATGTTTGCAAGTGCAAGATCAAGATGTGGGTTTAACAATATAAAGAACCCTGCACCCCTCCCACCTCCAGGAGCAGACGAAACCTTCAGCGATCTGAATTGCTCCTGCAGCCACGGGCCAGAAAAAGGCCTGTGCTCTGCTTGCAACTAAAATAGAAGACCAGAAGTGGGAGGGGAAGAGTGAACCAAATCTAATTTTCTCCCTAAGAGCCAGGCTTTCTTTATTTATATATCGTTATGGCTGTATTTAAAAGAGGAATGGTGGCCTGTTTCCTCCATGCATGACTCGATCTTTATTTTTCAGCCTGTGGGCCGTCGTCTGGACTTAGAAGAGCTTCTCCTTGGAAAGGGGGGAGGAGAGAGAGAGAGAGAGAAAGGGAATGAGAGGGAGGGAGAGTGGAAAGGGGGAAGAGAGGGGAAAAGAATCAGGTTTCGGTCCCTGTGCGCCCTAAGCTGAATTAGACAAGAAAGCAATATCACTCCAACTCAGACGTTCCTTTAAGCAAAGACACTTTTAGTTTTACATGCTTGTATTTGCTTAAAGTCCCAAAATACTTCAAATGAAATTCTAAAAACAAACTGCTATCACAATGATTCAAATAGAGATTGTAAAAGTTTGTTTCACTTTATAAACACCATTAAAATTATCATTGGTTTGTGGCAATTATATATTAGTGTTAGGTGGAGTTTTCTCATTTCGTTTGTCAGTCTGTTGAGGTCAAATGTCTGTGTGTAAAAATATAAACATTGAAGAGCTGCTATAAACTAGGATTAAATGAAAAGTACTCTAATTAAAAACAACAATGGTACTGTTTTTTTTTATTTAACACAGAAAATGGGCTAGCTTCGAAACAATCTACTGTAAAAAGTGTTGAATTCCTGAGCTTCTGCTATCAGATGCTTTCCTAACTGCTGTTTTCTCACTGCTGTAATTTATGTTTCAACTTAATAAGAATACACCATGCAGCAATTACAACTATCAGACCTTAATTAATGCCAAGTCTACAAATGGCTTGCAACTAGGGCTGGGCCGATAAATGATATTATATCGAATCGCGATAAAATGTATGTCAATAACAAGCTCTGGACGTTTTACTCTATATTGATCTAAGAGCCAGTCACACAGCAGTAATATGCAACAATGGGAAACTAGAAGTGTGTTGATATTAGAGATGTATCGAATTTTTGACCACCGAAAATTTATCGAACGAAAATATGTTATGCCATTTAATTCATCCTCTAATTTTTGTGGCTTCAGTCATTGTTGGGGTACTCTTTTAAATCTGGAAGCATTAACAACTTGTATCGAAATGTATATTGTTATTGTTTAACATGGAAAGTAATAATCGAGATTGCATTTTTGCCAAATCGCCCAGCCCTACTTGCAACTGGCAAGTGAAGAAGCATTCTTTTGAAAGGACAAAAGTTGTTCAGGTTGAAATAACACACGCACGCATGCAAACACTATAAAGAAGCTAACTTTTATGGCCGGGACACACAAATCCAATGGCAAACAACTAGCACCAACGAAACCCAACTCTGTTGTTTCCTTGCATTTGATCGCATTGAAACCTAAAAGCTTCGTGAACACACCAAATGAACGAAATCCAACTGAAATGAGAGCTGCATTCTCCGCATGCTGCATCTAATAATCCAGGGGCAGCATGGTGGCGCAGTGGTTAACGCTCTCGCCTTACAGCAAGAAGATTGCTGGTTTGAGCCTCGGCTGGGTCAGTTGGCATTTCTGTGTTTGCATGTTCTCCCCGTGTTTGCTTGTCCTCCGGATGCTCCGGTTTCCCCCACAAGGCCAAAAGACATGCGATATAAGTGAATTGGGTACCATAAATTGCCCGTAGTGTATGGGTGTGAATGAGTGTATGGCTGTTTGTGATGGGTTGCAACTGGAAGGGTATCCGCTGTGTAAAACATATGCTGGATAAGTTGGCTGTTCATTCCGCTGTGGCTACCCCTGATTAATAAAGGGACTAAGCCGAAAAGAAAATGAATGAATGAATGAATGAATCTAATAATCCATATCGTTTGCAAATGTTTGAGAATGTAGCAGAGTTACAGCCGACGTCTTTGTGATCCTTGACGGCTTGGCTCTTTACTTGCTACGTCACTTTACATCACACTCGCAATCTGATTTGTTGCTGAATAACATGTCAGAGTGCTCTCTTCAGCAATCATATAGGTAAACACAAAACAAAAGTTTCGGTCTGTAGCTCCTGGGACTCAACACTTGTAAACACTCGCTCTATCGGGCTCGCGCCTCTCAGCACCACCCACGCTCTTCACCGGTACCAAGCCGACCAATCACAGAGCTTGCGACGTGTAGTCATTTTTTAGCTGCACTGTACCATACGCATGTGTGCTTGACACAGAACTATAAATCAGCCTAAAACCTAAATGTTCAATGTGTTTTAAAAGTCATAAAGGTGAATAAATAGTGACAGAATTCTATATTTTTTGAGAGACTATCTCTTAAATTCTCAATACATGGTGTCGCATGGCACAGGCTTTTAGTGCTCTTCTGTGTAATTCAGCTTGGCCGTATTAAGACAAGGTAGTAAAAAAAACAGAATAGAGCTAGTTTCAGAGCCTTGAATGGCAGCTGAAATTGAGTCTGGGGAGATTTTATCTCAGTCAGCGTGTTTATTTCCCTTTTTTTAGTGCATGGAAAGATGGAGCGCACATTGCTGCTTGGTGAATCTTTTCTCACTAAATGTTATCTTCAAACCTTAATGAATGCCAAGTCTACAAATGGCTCGCAACTGGCAAGTGAAGAATGATTCTTTTGAGAAGCTTTGAGAAAGGACAAAAGTTGCTTCAGGTTGAAATAACACACGCGCACACACACATACACACGCAAATCCTGTTTACTACAGAGAAGCAAAGTGCATCTTTCATGCATGCAGTTTAAGCTTGCTGTAAACACGACTTGATGTTGGATTTTTAGAGAGAAATGTATAAAAAAACACTTGTTGTATTTGGAAACCACTAAATTGCCTATTGTTGAGCTCTACGTAATACCCTTTTCCATGTCTTTCTTTTTATCTGGCTCTGTATGGGACATGCCATGTCTTTCAGGATTGTTTTGTTGGGGAGTGCATTTGTGACCACACAGGACAATAGAGCAGAGTTGGTTGTGGTTAGCTGAGCGTGCAAAGTACACACGTGCCCGTTATTTGCAATGTCGAGACCTCCCAATGTTTAGCTTTACTATCAGCTGCTACTCTTCTATACCAGTCAGGTGGTGACATACTGTATTGCTGGAAATTGTCACCATGTTTATCTTAGGTTTTTGCACAATTCTTCCTACAATGATGTTTAAAAATATTATGCAGGGCTGCAACTAACGATTATTTTGACGTGATTATTTTTTATTTCCGATTAATTTGATAAAAACGTAATGCTATTTTAATTTGATGTTTTGCTTGCAACTGTATACAACAATATATAAAATATAATTTATAGGATATTATTTATGTTTAATTGTGTTTTAAAAATGCAAAAGTCACATATCGAGTTTAATAAGCTTTCATTTGAAATAGAGCTGCACAATTAATCGAAAAAAGATTGCGATCTCGATTCGACCCCCTAGACGATCCTAATCCAGCATTTCTACGATTCTGCCAATCATATTTTCAAGTTCAGGAGAGAAGCAAAGGCGGCTGCATGAGTCTTTTCATTGTTTCACATACATTGCTCAGCGACACGGACACCTCCAAATGATGTTGAAAGAGTCACACACTGTATTTATAGGGTATAATTCAACTAAAAATGTCATTTTTGTCTTCATATAATGCTGTATTCGCGGCCGGGAAATCACACGTGACGTGAGCTGCTGACCGTGAGTTGTTACCACAGAGAGAGCGGGCGCGCGCCCTACTTAATGATAGATGTGCGCGCGTCTACTTTAGTGAACAGAACCTGCATAGGCTGTGACTAACAGGTAATAAAGTTGTAAATACTATTCAGTTTGTGGCACAGAGTGATCGTTTGAGAGATCGTTTGTTCCTCCGTGTCAAGTTTCTTCACGGTTGTTTTGTTTTTTCTGAATGCTACCTTGATGTACAAGTAGCTAAAACTTGCTCATTCAGGTGGGAACCGGCGGACGTGCAACAACTTTAATCATAAGGTAAACGCAAAACAAGAGTTTCTATGTAGAGCTCCTTCACGGGACTCGACGCTTGTAAACACTCGCTCCATCGGGCTTGCAGCTCTCAGCACCGCTCACACTCATCACAGCTACCAAGTCGACCAATCACAGAGCTTGAGCTACGCATCGTTGCGACATGTAGTTACATTTTTTTTAAGAGGTTTGGGTTTGTGACTGCGCAAAGGCTGTGCCGGATCATATGTGTGCACTTGACGCAGAAGTGTAAATCAGCCTTAGAGCAGTTTAATGTAAAGTGCTCCCATGTCTTGGAGGACTTATGGAGGGTGCATGCTTTTTCCTGCAGCTGGTTCCATACCTTTCATTATGCGAGTGGCTGTGTATCTTGTCATCGTACAAAAATAAAGTGAGCAGCCCAACAAATCGATAAAATCATTCATTGACAAATAATTTCATTATTGATAATTATTGATTTAATCAATTATTAGTTGTTGCTGCTAGGCATGGGCCGGTATAAGTTTCTGACAGTATTATAACCTTGGATAAAAATATCACGGAATCACAGTATTGTGATTACTGCTCTAAAAGTACTGCTCTTATTTTTAAATGTCATTTAAATGTCAGTTATTTTAAAATTTTAAATGTCTGGGTAAAAAAAACAGCAACGACCCCCCCCCTCCCCATTTATTTTAGGAAACATTAATAATATTTTGGAACCGTAAACATGTCAGGCTAAATAATTCAAATAAATCATTGACTTGTGCTGTCTTCATTAGTTTCAATAACACAGAATTCTTTACAGCACATTAAAAACACATAAACCCTTGCATATACCTTAGGAACGATATAACAGAAAATTTTAGCGGTTTTAAAAACCTTGACTTTTCCAAACCATGCACGGTAAACCTTGAAACTGGCTATGTGTTGCAGCCCTAATATTATGGTTAATTTAAAATGTATGCTAGTATTTGCATGTTGTTTTGATTTAGCTTGACTATTGGATGGTTTCCCTCTGCTTTGCATGGGTAGTTATTTTTGACATTTTATTATGGAAAGATCTACCAAAACCATGCCGTCTGCATTTCTGCAGTGCATTATGTCAGGTCTGAGAATTGTTTGGCATCTGCACAGAACCACACGGCTATAAAGAGGGGCATTTCCAGAGTCTCACTCTCTCGATCTGAACTTTTGCATGTGCTCATAGCACTGTTGAACCTGAACAAAACCCTCAATAAAAAGCATTCATTAGCACTGAGCCCTCCAGCAAGTCCTGCCATCGCAGCCAAAGAAAACAGGCTAAAATTTCTGTGTGTATAAAGGTTAAATGCGTACAGAACCCCAGGGCTCGACAATAAGGATGCCCTGGTGGCCAGAGGTCAGTGTGAAAGGTTTTTGGAGCAGTTGAGGGACTGTTACTGCTGTCATTCATTCCTTTTTCATGCGATTCTGTGCATTTTAAAATGTTTCGTTAATTAAATTAGGGTTGCACAATATGACGATTCAGCATCTACATCGCTATGTGCACAACCACAATGGTCACATTGCAGAATGTACAATGTCAAGTATGGATCATAGTTGACCAGGCACCACAGTTCAGAATGCATGTGATTTGTGGATTAATTGCAAAGTTATACTATAATAGAGTAAAAGTTCATTTATATGGTTTTAAGATTTGTTACTGTGCAAACATTCCATTTGTGTTTAAAGCATTTGGGCACAAGAAACAATAATAGCTTTACCAGGTTCAATTAGTTTGTACAGTCAAACTATGCAAAAGTATTTTACATTTGACAATTCTATTTGTTGAATTTGATAATTCTGTAACACTGTTCATTCTATTCATTTACTTTCTATTAGAAAACTAACATTATTGAACTAAAAAAGAAAACTTCAACCAATCGTCATATAGGCCTGTCACGATAACAATTTTTTGTCGTATGATATATTCTCATATCTCCAAAATCTAGCAATAAACAATATTATTATCATTTTAACAACATTTTATGCCACTCATTGATTCCAGAATGACAATATAATAGCATCATAATGCAAGTACACACTTCCAAAGAACATATAAGATTTTATTCCCAAGAATATTTCATTTAATTATAGTCATTTTAACAATTTATTAATCAGACATTGGAATATGGATGTGAAAAAATGCAAGGTAAATAGAACTAGAACAAAGTAACAGATCCCAGATGAAAATAAATTATAGTAATTTATTGTAGATACTGTAGTGTTTGACGCTAACACTGACACCTCCAATAGAGATAGACAGGTTGCGCAATCAACTAAAATGTTGCTGATATTTTTTTTCATATATTCGTATTTCGATATATATTGCATCACCAAAATGATTGCGGTCATGGCCATGTGTTGTGCGATAAGTTAATATATTGATTATTGTGACAGGCCTGTTGTTATATAATTCACTACCTCAGTACACAGGTCTGTTTACATAGTAAGCCAACAACACACAATTGACTAATTAAAACCATATTCTGAATGTACAATATTGTATAAATCCTGTGCATCACAGCAATAACTTTTATTTTTATTATTAGAGGTATGAACCTACACTGGTGTCACGGTTCGGTTACGATTATCATCCCATCGATTCTGTTCAATTCGATATCATAGTGCATTGACAATGCTTTGCATATGGAATTTGATATTTTATGATATGATGTCCTCCACCATTCAGAGGAATGTGTGAGAGAGATCTCAGGTCTGGTGGGAGCAAATTGTGGCGACTGACCACTTTCCTCCATGTTTCCTCTGCTGTTGTTGTTTACCGCGTCGGAATCTCCACACACGCTCTTCCTTCTACATCATTAAACTGCGGAGAAGCACCTCATTGTCACAAGTTTAATGATGATCAGAACAGAACGCCTCAATAAATCCGATATGCCTGTTTACATGACAGTCGCATTATCACATATCCGTTTTATATCTGATTTATTTCGACATATGAAGGAGACCTGAAAGAGATCGCTGAATATCCGAATGCATGCATTTTTTCTGTTTACACGGTCATCATACAGATCCGATCTGTGTCACATATGAACAAAAAATCTGAATTGGGTCACATTTATCTGCAGTGTAAACGGGGCCTTAAACTTTAACGGTACACAAGCAAGAAGTGCTAAAAGTTAACTGATTTTGTTTGTCTGTTTGACACTTTGACAAGCTCTGCGCGAGTGGGCGTAACCGCCGTAAACTATTGATTTTCAAGACAGCCTCCCCGCCGCAGCCAATCACCAGCATTTGATCAGGGCACGTTAAGGATGCAGGTTTTCTCCAAGTGGTGCTCACTGACGTTGACAAGATTATACCCTTGGGTATCGAAATTTGGTACCGAACGAAAATGATTTTTTCGATACTCTGTAGTATCGAGACGGTTCGGTCGGTGCTTAAAAAGTATCGAACTCGATACCCAGCCCTATTGGAATCTATTACTTAACCGATGCCGAATTATTTGCATCTGCATCACAGTGCACCGAAGAAACAATTCATTTTGACACCCCTATTGATTACAGTCCTCAACCATCAACAATTTACTAGTGAGATGCTTGTTTGTTTTACCAAGGCGAGAACATGGTTTGCGGCTTTGGAATGGTTTAAAATTCTGTCATATCTGTATTTCACATAGGGCTTGCATTCCAGATTAGGGTTGGGCCGATAAACAATATGATATCAAATCGTGATGAAATAAATCGTTATGTAAATAACAATAATAGGCTCTGGACTTTTTTACTCTATATTGATCTATATAGACCGAACAACAGAAATGTGCAACAATGGGAATCTAAAAGTGTGTTGATATCAGAGATATATCAAATTTTCGGTCACTGAAAACTTATGTTATGCCATTTAATGGCCCCTCTAATTTTTGTGGCTTAAGTCATTGTTGGGATACTCTTTTAAATCTGGAAGAATTAACAACTTGTATAGAAATGTATATTGTTATCGTTCAAAATAGAAAATTATTATTGAGATTTTGCTATATCGCCTAGCCCTACTGCAGATCATAGCATCGATCTATTTTACTGACAAAAGTAAACCCTAACCCTAACCCTAATTGAGCAACAGATGTCAACATTGGCATCAAAATAGCTAAAAACTCACATAGCCTCTTAAGACCCAAGGTCTTTTTTTACATGCATTTTCTATTTCTCTTTGCTATTTGAGCTTATTAGGGATATAATTCACCAACAAAATTCTTTTTTGAATTTGAATTTATCATTTTAAAAGTTTTATGATATCTCTCAGCTTCTCAACTCCTTTATGCAATGTTGTTTTAAAACATGACTGGGTTTGATAAGCAGATTTGAGAAGACAAGTCTAGCTGAAGGTCTTGTACAGCACAATGCGCAATAGCCCACATTGTGTTTTCTCTTTCTGGGCTGTAACCTAAATGAATGGCGAATGGCTGGTTGTAATTGAATGACTTCCTCCATAATAGGTCTCTGCTTTGTAGAGGAAATGAGTAAGAGTTCCTAAATGGTGAATATGAACAGATGTGTTACAAGGGGGTCATCACCCTTCAACTATTGTGAGGCCAGGGTTAATTATTGCCTCTCTCCTTTATTCTTTGCCAGTCACACCTCTCAATGCATTGTTTTGCTTTAGTGTTTGTTTCAGCGCAAAAGGAGATGTGTGGTGGTTGTCCTACTGATAAAAACACTTCCCGGGGTTACAGAGTTCACATGTAGACTTGGAAGAAATCTCTGACCGTTTAAAAGAAAGTTTTTGTGGCGTTCTGCTCATTGATTGTTGGTTTTAAGGCACGCACAAAGTCGTGCAGTAAACAAGTTTGCTGTCATCTCACACAACTAAAGATTCTGACAGAAAAGCTCAGCTGTTGCCTTCCCACTGAATCGTGACTGGGTGCTCTCTCTGAGCTTGTAAAATATCACAAACATTAAGGATCATCGTAATCACGGTGTAAAAAAACGAGTGGGTGCTTTGCATGCACAGTTGAGCCCTCCCTCCAGGCATCTGTGTTCTCATCGCTAGCGCCTCACTGAACCACACTAACCTTCTCATTTCATGGGCTTTAATTTCAATTAGCTATGGCTGATCGTTCGCTTTGATCGTATTAGTCTCCCCTCAGAGCGCCGATTGCGTTTTTATACACCCTGTTGGTTTTACTAAACCCTCTGGAATTAACAGCAGTGATGGCATCTTCATATGTTTGATTTCCACTTCCTACAGCCGTCTCTCAACTTTCAGCACAGTTTCTCTCTCAGCACTCCAGCAAAGTGTCACAAATCACGCACACGAGTTTAGTGGTGATGTGTATACACAAGCCACTGATTAATTGCTGCTAATTATTTCATATAGTTAACTGCTGGTTTTTGATGAGGCTTATTGAAAAGACTTCTAAAGCTTCGGATTTGGGAGGAAGTCAACATTCCTGGACTTGGGAAATAAGTTGTAATCCTCTTTTTGAGCGAGGGCAGCGGGGTCAACTCCTCCTGGCACCTGTGCAGATCTGAATGTCTCAGGCCTGGTGACACTCTGTCTGAGGAGTGTTTGGGCGCTGTGTCGGGCACTAATCCACACAAAGTCTCAGTTCTGTTTAATTCTTGGAGAACACCAGTTTTGATCTCATGTGTGGCGTATTCAGTGTCATTTAGTGAGTGGGAAAATCTTGTGAGCTTTCAATTTCCATTCATGCTTTGTATATTTTTTGGTGTTCAAAAGTCACATTGTTTAAAAGTTAGGACACTACAAGACATTGGTTGTCAGACTGGCTAGTTGGTTTGGTGTATTCCACACGTCACCTCTTGTCAGGTTAAAGTCGTATTGAATTGACCCTGATTCATTATGTAGGATTGTTATTGACTGTCAGCTAAAGAGAGCAGTATGACTGGTCATTCAGCAACAAATCAGAGTGCTAGAACACTAGAGTGACTTACTCAAGTAAACGGTTCAGCAAGTGTAACAGTAAACTAGGTCTGTGCGATTTGGGGAAAATATCTAATAGCGTTTTTTTTATTTTATTTTGACAGATATTACGATTTATTTTATAAATTCGCATATATTGATTACAATTTAATTTTATAGTCAAGATTCAGCTCAATACTCTTTATCGTAGCTTATACAGTGAGTGTTAGTTAAAAAAAGAAACCAATTTATTCCAACATTTTGACAGATTGAGGGTGCTTTCACATCTGTGAATCGATTCATTTGTTCTGAAACAGGGATTAAAATTGTTACAATGCTGCTCTTTGTTCTTGGTGTGGATCGCTTCCACACGGCAAAGTTTCTAAACGGACCAAAAGTGCTAAAACAAGTCACGTGCAAGTAAACTCTCCTCACATTGGTCAGTTTCACGGTTTATTTTTCGGAGTCCCGCTCAGCTGTCATGCGTCCTTATTTTAATTTATGCCAATGAGCAACAAGACATTATAAGCGGAAAGCTGCGCTTTAATTTTGAATGGTGACACCCACAAACATTGTCATCAAATATAAATCAGAGGTAAGACTTTCTCATACAGAACCCTTGCCTAGACTGCAGTTCGGTCAATTGTCCTAATAGTTAAACAGCTCTCGTTAATAGTTCAGTATGCTTTCACTTTCGTATTTCACATGAAAAGCACATTTACCGGTAGGAATGACCTCCCACCTTATTCATAATTCTCTCTTCAAATAGCCATAAATGCCTATTACATATCCATATTACACTGTGATATAGCCAGGCTCGGATCATTTTGCTTTCTAACTACAAGCGATCTGCTCCAAAGTTCGTTTCAATCAAGCCAAGACTGGATTATTAGATGTCAGCAGACATATTTACACGAGCAAATTCATCTGTGGTGAGTGACAATTACTGTGATAATGGTACTAAATTCTTTGCTTATGATGTGTGTGTCGTGAATTCTGGTATTCCTTTGTTGAATTAGAATATGAGATTACTGCCCTTTGTGGGTGCGGAAAGACACGTCTTATGATGCATTTGGGTGTCCTGGGCTTAATGCTGCTCTATTAAACTCATAATCAGCTTCAAGCTTGCATTCATTTTTGGGCGCAATACCTACATCCTTAATTTATTTCATTCATTCATTCATTTTCCCTTGGCTTAGTCTCTGATTTATCAGAGCAATGAACTGCCAGCTATATCCAACGAATTTTTTACGCAGCGGATGCCCATCCAGCTCCAATCAAGTACTGAGAAACACCCATACACTCACATACACTCATACAATACGGCTAATTTAGTTCATCCAATTCACCTATAGTATATGTCTTTGGAATGTGGGGGAAACCAGGGCACCCGGAAGAAACCCACGCAAACTCCACACAGAAATGCCAATTGCTACCCAATAAGCCACACATTTTTTTCCCCATTATTCATTACACTCAGACAAGCACCACAGTAATTAAGAAAAAATATCTGTTGTTGCTTCTTAATGTAAATGTATTGCAGTACTTATCATGGATGATGTATATTGTATATTATATATTATTGAACGCCTAACACTTATTTGGTGCACACTGACTGAACAAATCAATGTCTTTGAACATAACAGCAAGCAAATGAATACAATGTGAATGTCAACTGTGATTTCGATCACAGTATTTGTCTTTTGGCACAAGAACATAAGTACGAATAGCTTGTTTTGGTATTTTTTCTCACAGTACAAGTTTCATAATCATGTGATGGTCAGTAGGTCGAGAGTAGGTGGTCTTCTTGTATTGATTTAACCACATGAGCGTCTCCACAATAAAAGCAATCTGATCAAATGTATTTTCTGCCACCACATGTAGTTTTCCAAAGTGGACTCAAGGCTTAAAATGTTTTCGACCCCATTTACACATGTATTTAGGATTTTTTTTTACTTGTGATTGTATTGACAAGACTTTCTAAATGATCTTAATAAGGCTGCACAATATATCTATACAATATATCTATACAATAGAGTCACATCGCAAGCATACACAATGTTGAGTCTGGATAATCATAATGTTTTTTGAGGCCTATGACTGTGTGAGGGTTTTAAAAGCATTCAGGCATAAGAAATTGTACCACTTGTTACTTTGACAAATGAATAACAATTCATTTTATTGAGTTGTTTATCAAACGAAGACTATGAGGTATTATTTAACATTTGATTATTAAATTTCTGTATACCTTCGTACAGATCGACTCCTTTGAAAACAATAAAATACTATTTATTTAATTGGTATCTTTTTCTTTATTAAATTATCTATGCTTGTAGATTGTTTTTTTTTTTATATTTTATGCACTCCCCTACAGAATCATCCCAATCAATCTAAAATTATAAATTCTTTCCAAATAGTTATTCAACAAATCTAATGAAATTGTATTTCTATCCCAATATATATATCGTAGAATAAAAAAAATATTGCAAGGTAAAATGTTTCCAACATCGTGCAGCCCTACATCTTAATACCCAGAGTAAACAGAGCTTTATATCCATTATTTATTGTAAATTAATCTGATATTGCTCTTTTATGGTTCTAAATTACCTACTGACTTCTCAGTTTTTAACATGTAATATAATATTTAAATATATATTTTTGCTTTTCCATTTTCAGGTTTTTCCCAGGAGATAGTGGCTTCAGCTCTAGACAGACGGACTCTGTAAATAGTGACACTGATGAGAACACTGGATCATCATGTACTGCCACATTTGCTACCCTGTCAGGTAAGAATCTGTTGCTGCTGCTGCTTGTGTGCTGGTGTATGATACCCCCTTCACTTTAGCATTGAGTTTATTCCCTATTCCTTTGATCTGTGGGTTTTTATACTTGTAAATCAGTGTTTGTCATATTTCCCAGAAGGCTTAGTGAAATTAAACTGCCGGTAAATGGTTGGAGCGTTCTGCTCTCTGTTACCAGAGGGTCATCTCTTTTTCAAAGACTCACTCCATAGCGAACTACATTTTGTAAATGCTGCAATTTTTCTTGACTTCCTCCACTCTTGGCTGTATTTTCATAGTGAAAGAAGGATCATGCAGCAACCTTGATTACCGAAGCCCAGAGATTAACCCTTAACCCTATGTCTGAGACCGAGACAGACCTATGCAATCAGTGGGTTTCCTGTCTCATAATTATTGGCGCATGATCGGTCTGTCAGAATCCAGATCCCCCTGCAGCCCACCTCCATCGCATTAATGACCTACAACATATGAGAACTGTGTTTACATCAGAACTCCATACCACCACATAGACGGGATCACCGTTGGGATTTTCTCAGGTACTTATGGGCTTTACTCTTGATTAGCCTATAGTGAGTATTTAGTCGTCGCTCAGAGGCATGGGTCAATCAGTCCATGATGCAGAGGGTAGTATGGACCTGGGATGTTTACATGGGGCTGGTGGGATGGCTCGCTGGAGGGAGAGGCTGTTCCACTCAATTGCAGCCACATGTTTGCAAAGGATGTGGAGCTGAACGAGGCCGTGTGATCTGCCAGACTTTAAACAGGGCCTTCGCCTGTGGGCAGCTCTAAAGTTTTCCAGCGTGTTCCTTCAGCTTCTTCGTTACTGTGGTTTCTGGGCAAACACACTGCCCTGTTGCCATACAATTTTGCATTCATAAACTGAACTCGCGCTGCCTGAGATTCCCATACAATTTACTCAGTCCAATCTGTTCCTGTATTGACTTACGCTAACACTCAGACCACACACATATAGGTAAGTTACTTTGAGATGGGGCATGGAATGTTTAATACATGCCAGTGAACATCTGCAAAATGCAGAAGCAGGAAATCTTTCAAATATACACATGGGGCATAATGGAAAGTGACATTGTCAGCTAACTCTGGGTTTTGTTAGGAATACTTTGGACACCTGTTTTGTGTGATCTATTTCACTGTTTGGACCTGTTTATATAAGTATGTGTCTTTTTATATAGTGTGAGTAATGTGTGTACACGCTGGACGAATCCTAGGTACAATCCATGTCAGTTACTGCAGCTTACTAAAAAACTGAACTGGCATAGCTCAATTAGACCGAATGGTTTATGTTTTATAAAGACAAATTATTGTTAAATTCTGGCTGAAATTGAACTTTTTAAAGTTAATGTAAATTTACTGATTGTTGCATCTGGAAAAAAAGTGTCCAGATGTCACAGTTTGAATGGGGAACAAAGACTTAACTGCTGTTATACTCACAGTTGTAAAGTCAGTATAAAGTTGTAAAATTATAAACTACTTTTAGAAGTTTAACAGATCTGGCTATTTATGGAAAATATAAGAATGGTTAGCTTGAATGTAAATTTCTTTAAAAAAAAAAAAAAACTTCAAACCTTATTGACTTTCTTTCCTCTGCACTAAAGCGTATGCTGAAGGTTCCATGTGAAAGTCAATTGGTATCAGTGTTGTTATAGGAGCTTTTTGATTTTGTGACTAATTGAGGCTTTTCACACTAACTTTAATGCTGGCTTATCTTCTTTCTAAACTTTTAAACTCGAGGTAAAGGAATATTTCACAGGTTTTTTTTTTTCAAATACGTTTTGGTTTTATTTTCCTTTTTTACCCCCAACAACTTGGCATACATTAACAAGGTAGCAAAAACAAAACAGCACACGTCCACACCCTTCTTATATACACATATACATACACACATATACACATTCAAATTACATAACTTAAAAAAGTAAATAAAAATAATAATAAAAAATAAAAATAATGAATTGAAACATTGAAAAACAACGACTAAATAACAAACAATAATACAATATAAATACATGTTTACAAACACAATTTACATAATATCCATATATGGTTCCCAAAGATAGTCAAAGTCCTTCTGCTTGCCTTTGATGATACAAGTTAGTCTCTCCAGTCCAACACAGTTCAATATCTCTTTTTTCTACTATTGTATGGATGGAGCATCCATGTGTTTCCAGCATAATGCAGTAGCCTTCTAGCTTAAAGACAACTAAACTTCCAAATTTTTGTCTTTCCAATTGTAAGTTCCATAGTTTACAAACCAAGAATACAGAATTTGGTATTCAAAGGGATTTTAACATTAAGCATGTCTGACATACATTCAATTATCTCTTTAGGACATTGCCAGAGGCAATGATATAATGTACCTTTATCATCTAAACATTTAGGGTGCTTTCACACCTAGACTTTTGTTTCGGAAGCTGGCGTGTTTCCCCAGTTAGCGCGCTTCGTTTGCAATATGTGAATCCCACAATCACGCTCGGATTTAAAACAAACTAGAGTGGATCGATTGTAGTGAGAAAGCAAAACAATCCAGGCTAAATCACTGTGTATTTTGGATATGTAATAGGCATGGCTATATGAAGAGAGAATTATGAGTAGGGCGGGATGTCATTCCTACCGGTAATGTCAAATACGAAAGTGAAAGCATGCTGAACTATTAACGAGAGCTGTTTAACCATTAGGAAAATTTACCGCAGTCTTGCTTTATCTGTTATTTCTCTCTATAATGCAAAGCCTATAAATGCATAATTCTAGCTAACGACTATGTGTAAGAAAGTCTTACCTCTTATTTATATTTGGTGAACATGTCTGTGGGTGTCACCATTCAAATATAAAGCACAGCTTTTTGCTTATAATGCCTTATTGCTCATTGCCATGAATTAAAATAAAGACGGATGACAGCTGAGCAGGACTCTGAAAATTGAACCGTGGAACCAACGGGACGAGAGTTTACTTGCACGTGACTTGTTTTAGCTATTTTGGTCTGATTAGAAACTTTGCAGTGTGAAAGCGAACTGCACCAAGAACAAAGAGCAACATTGTAACAATTTTAATCCCTGTTTCGAAACAAAAGAATTGATCTACAGGTGTGAAAGCACCCTTGGAGCACACATCTGGAATATTAGCAGACATATGATGTTTAAGGGGTTCTATACGTTCTCATTAACCATTTATATCGAAGTAGTTTAAACTTGGTATTTATTGTTTGTGTTTCAGCTGTCAAGCAAGCATAATTCTAGTCCGCTTCATCTATATCCTATTTCACACTTTTAAATTCAAGTAATCAGTTGAGCACCGTATTTTACACAGTTATGAAATCTTTTCGGCGACACAGTGGCACAGTAGGTAGTGCTGTCGCCTCACAGCAAGAAGGTTGCTGGTTTGAGCCTCGGCTGGGTCAGTTGGCGTTTCTGTGTGGAGTTTGCATGTTCTCCCTGCGTTCGCGTGGGCTTCCTCCAAGTGCTCCGGTTTCCCCCCAGTATCCAAAGACATGTGGCACAGGTGAATTGGGTAGGCTAAATTGTCTGTAGTGTATGAATGTGAGTGAGTGTGTATGGATGTTTCCCAGAAATGAGTTGCAGCTGGAAGGGCTTCCACTGCATAAAAATATGCTGGATAAGTTGGTGGTTCATTCCACTGTGGCGATCCCGTTTTAATAAAGGGACTAAGCCGAAAAGAAAATGAATGAATGAATGAATGAAGTCTTTCCACTGACATTTTTTGGCAATTTTTTTGTGCTGTTAATACAACATTGCAGTACCAAACATATGCAGCAAGAAAAAACGTGACAGACCAAGTGACCGGTCAACCATTGGGCAAAACATTTCTGCTTAAACCAAACTTCCTCTACAGAGTAGGTAGAAAGTTTGCCACAGATGACAAAACCTCTTTTTTTTTATCCAGCAGCCATGATATTTGAGAGCAGATAATCGAAAATATAGTATCTATTTCCTTTATATGTCATACCCTACTGCCTTTCGAGAGACAGCAGCTCAAAACAGCAGCGATAAGACAACAGGTCTCCAGCAATGCCAGAGTCTGTCTTTCCAATCTATGTGGATAAGCAAGAAAAAAATAGCATCGTTTTAAACACCTTGTGGCAGACATCTTGATTTATAAGCTCATGCAGGAACAGACATTCTGGCAGCACAGGCTCTGCAGAGTGTGAAAAGGATCTGTTTGATACAGAGGAACCTCCTGCCGCAGCCATCAAGTGTCCTGTCTGGAGAATTGGAGACATCGGAGAGCCCTGCATGAAGTGCTCTTTCGTGCTTTGCTCATCAGGGCAACGTCCTTCAGCTCAAAACAATTTGCACTTAGTGTTTTTGGGGAAAGGGGGCAATGTCACATTCACTTGCCAGCTGGATGACATGTGTTTCTATACACAAAGGGACTAGCCACTTAGTAATATGGATTTTGTTCTTCATATCCAAAAGGAATTGGCTCGCATAGGTCAGCACTGTGGTCTGCAACCTGTCAGACAGGATTTCACACTCATAAATGTGTAGATTGGTGGAACTCAGATGACCTTCCATGGGTAGGGAACACTACTCTGATTTAAAAATGCAGAAAGGAAAATAAAATTGGATGGAAATGACATTCTGAATGATATCCAAGAGTTTGTGGCTCTTGCAGTTTCATTTACAAAAAGTCTTTTAAAGAACTATAATAGATCGCGATGATATTTAAAATAACTGTTTTCTATTTTAATACATTTTACAAGTTCATTTGTTCCTGTAATATAGATAAAGATCTATAGTAGATCAGTTTGTGAATTTATCACATATTTATTACTACAAAAAATCCCTGTCTTAACGAGCATATTTGAACTTCAAACATTCAAAATGGCTAGTTCATTTATAAAAAAAACAAGTGACTATTTATAAATGGATCATTGAATCATTTACTCAAATGATTAGTTTAAAAAAAGATTCATCCAGGAGCGAAATACTGCAATGTTGGGCTAATAGACAATGTCATCGTCTATCGCTGATGGCCGACAGACATTACAATGCTGAGCCGGCATCGTGATCCTCCGCCCCGCCCTCGTCGCAGCAGCAACCTGCTCGTGAAAAATACACACTTGGGCCCAATTTACACTAATACGCATTAATTTTAAATGGCATTTTTTAGAACGGAAACGATCCACATCCACACTGGCGTTTCATCTAGCATTTCTGAAAAGCCCTCCGTCCACACTATATCTTTGAAAATGCACATCACGTGATCACACACACACTCTGTCATGCGATGCAGTGTAGGCTATGCGCGCGTCTGACTCTGAGCTCCAGAAGTCACCCCAGAGAGCAGTGCACATCAGACAGTTTATCAAGGATGTACCACTGTATCGCGTCTCACTATAGTTTTTAAACATGATATTTATTTTATCTGGTCTCTATCTAAGGACTCTTCAGTCTTTTTAATCTATCAGGGAACAAGTCACAGCATCAGTACACTGCTTCAATCTTTTACACTTGTACTTAGAAATTATAGCAAAAACCTGTTGGTTGGGCACCTTTTTTACCAACCAAGTTTGTCAACACCATTATAACGACACAGATCACTCTGCCTATTCATGTCAGAGTCTCGCAGAAAAAGTCATTGACAGGTGGTAATTTGTGTATAACTTAATTTATTTATGATTCGGTTATGGGTAATACAAAGACCATGCGGGTCAGGTAGTTGAAACGGTAAGCTACAAATAATTAATTCGTTATGAATTAAATAATTATTCATAAATAATTTATTCACCGCCGCCTACGATGACGATGCCATCGTCCATCACGATGTTTCACATTAGACACCGTACGATGCCAAATTGGTCAACATCGCCCAACCCTAGTGCAAAGTTGATCTCAGATGCACAAATGCTCTGCAGCTTGGTGCAGAAATAGTTTTGTGTGCCGAGCCGAAAATTAGCCTATTTTGTCTAAATTGTAACTCAGCCAGCGTTAACTTCTTGTGTGTTATAGGTATTAGGAATGCTCTGATCGATCGGCCAGAGATCTGATAATCACAATGACTTGATTCGTACTTGCTGATCTGGCTGATCTCATGAACTAAACGAAAATGTTTGTTTATCCGTTTACAAGCATAGGAAGATGCATGTTCACACCCGGTTTGTACATATATTAGCTACTGCATGTATTTAGGTCTTTTTACATATAAGAACTGAAATTTCTGTGTTTTAGACAATGCAAATTCACTAAAATCTGGCTGGAAATATTAGATTAAAAAAAACTTAATTATAATTTTAACATGAATATTTAATAATACCTTTAGTTTATATAACTATTTCCTTTTAGTAAGTAATGGATTTTTAGGTGTGCATTTTAACTTCTTATGCATCAAATATACACTCCAAAATTTGTCTTGATTGAGATGTTGAAATTTTTTTTGTTGATGTTTCCAAATTGCATTGTTAGTTATCTGGCTATTATGTTCTGTATAGCTGCTTCTGACCATGACATTTTCACAACTAAATGGTTAAAAGAGACATGCTTAAGGGATTATATGCAGCATCCTTCATTGATTCTCTTATGGAAGGAGTGATCTCCACTTAAGTATCATACTTAGAGGGAAAATGTGCTTTATGCATTACAAAGCTTGAAGCATCAGAATCGGTACTCTGATCACCATGACATGGTATTAATACTCTGTATCGGCTGCAAAAATCCTGATCGAAGCATCCCTAATAGGTAAATAAAACTATACATTTAAAAAGGGGATATTTTTGTTTTCGTAATTTAACTTTATTTTAATTCTAACTAAATTTATTAGGGTTCATCATATAGTGAATGCTTTTGGACTTTGGAGATGTGTTCCTATTTATAAGTACCATAACCTCTTGCACATTGTTAAAATATTAGTATTATTATTGACAATAATTATTGTAGGCCGCTGGACTAAAGACAATCGTTTATTTTATGCGTTTTCATTTTTTCTTTGTGTGTGTTTTGTACATTTATGAATAGAATAGAATAGAATAGAATAGGTCTTAGGAATTTCTAGTATTATTTACCAAAAGTATCAGAATGATTTATATTTGGCCAAAATTTCCAAATATATCAGCACCAATTGCACCACAGATATGCTAGTGACTAGTTAACTTTTTTACTGTGTGCCACAAACAATTGTCTGTTTGATTTCAAATACACTGAACTCTGTGTTCATCTCATTTGCTAAAAAATATCGACTGACCAATAAAATTATAATAATCAAGTCATATGAGAATCGGTGAAGTACAAATACCCGTACAGTGGTGTTAATACAAGTAACTTATGTCACCAAGGCTACGTCTTTTAAAATAAAAATAAACGACGTATATAGTATTGCAAATCTTATTAATGTTTGATTATTATGATTTTGATTAGATTGTTTCAAAATGATTGTGCTGCTTAATATTTTTCTGAAACCATTAACAATGACTTTAAACAATGGAAAAAACAAAACATTTGTTACAAATACTACTACACATTCTCTGGTGTCACATTTGCTTCTCTGAAAGAAAGAAAAAACTGGCCCTGTGCTTTTGTACAGTAATGTAATGTATAACCGTCAGAGCATTTCTTGTCCAGTTTCCAGATCTGTGATTGTTGAGCTGAGCTTGGAGCTTAAGCCTTCTGCTGTGTTTTCCAGAACTAAACCTCTCAGACATACGTCTCAGTGACGTGAAGCCCTCTCTGGAGAACCAAGTTACATTTGGTTGTGGAATGTGCTGGAGCGTGTGCATCTGCTTAAACAAAGCCTTATTTTCAGCTCAATGTTGTAATTACAGACTAGAATGTATCTAGCCGTCTTGTGAACCCACAGCAGCCTCTGCACAAGTTTCCCAGGATCTGCTCTGTACGTCCAAACAGAGTGTTTATGGCAGTAAATCTGAACCACCATTAACACAACTTCTCTAAGACATATTTACTTACTTTTAGAAAAGTGTGTGTCTTCGATGTGAGGAAATCAAACTGTGCTGTGCTGCTAGCGTTGATATGATGCTCATTGATGTTAAAGTGAGGATAGAGATGGACTCTCTGAAGTGGTCAGTTTCAGCGCAGCTTGTAGTCTGGTACTCGTCTAGACATTTGGATTGATGGGAATTGTTTGTTATGAAGAGAAAAAGCAGATTTGGAGTTTGGAAAGATAATCCCCAGTGAATTCGATGCTTACTCTTTCAATAAGGGTTATTTTTATAAAGAACGGGCTATTATTTATCGATACTTATTAATAATAACCCTGCTAAAAACAGCTTAAACCAGCTGGTTGGTTGGTTTTAGCTGGTCGACCAGCCTGGTTTTAGAGGGGTCTTGGCCATTTTCATTGGTTTAAGTTCTACATAACTGGCTTTGGCTGGGCTCCCAGCCAGGCTAGGCAGGTCAAGCTGGCTTTAGATGGTCATCTCCCAGTCTGACCAGCTAAGACCAGACTGGAAATGGCTGGCAGTAGGGAATAGAACTTTATATCATGTCATGTAACATTTACATTTGAGTTTTAAATTCTCAAAATGACTATTTTTGCACTTCAGAACTATGATTCGTACACTTGATTGAACATCTCAAATGCTAAAAAAATAAATACTGCTTTAATGGAATATCACTGGTTGGTCCTTATTACCTGTTTTGAAATGTTAGTTCCACTGCAAATGCTAAAAAGACGTTTAACCCTTCACATTTTTTTTTTTTTTGTTTCTCATGACCTTAAAATTAAATAACTTTTCTAAGTTAAATAACTTTGAGGAATAAAATGTAGTTGTAAAAGTGTTTTTTTCATATTGGAGTTTACATTTAAATTTGTACAATTTCATATACTTTGAAAAGGTCCTATTAAAAATATAGTATTAAAAAAAGAAAAGTAAAAAAAGACAGAAATCGAAAAGTTCACACACAGTTCTTTCATAATGTTTTTAGTAGGCATGTGTTTCTGATGGTATGATAACCTTGGATAAAAACATCAGGTTTCACGGTATTGTGATAACTGCTCTAATATATGCTCTTATTAAATGTCTTGGGAAACATTTATAATATTTTGTAACCGTAAACATGTCAGGCTAAATCATTAAAATTAATGATTTACTTTTGCTGTCTTCATTAGTTTTAAAAACACTGATTACTTCAAAATTTAAAACGACTTCTGGATATCTTTTCTGCTGGAGATACTGTTGTCCTAAAAACAACAACAAAAAATCTTACACATACCTTAGGAACAGTATAGCAGAAAATTTAGCGGTTTTAAAACCTTGACTTTTCCAAACCACGGTATAACTTGGAAACCGTTAACGTCCCATGCCTAGATTTCAGTATAGCGGAGTTATGTTATACTTGTATTTTTTTTATTGTTGATATAATGCTATTGTACTAATATACCTGAACTATATCTTTTTTTGTGTGGTAAACTGTTGTAAGGGCAGTTTTTATTTTATTTTATCAATGCTGTCTTATGTCAGCTCTGTAAGAGATAGTGAAGGGCTTGCTGTGTGTTAAAGGAATTTAAATGCATGATACGGAGGCAAAACAAAGAGTCAGACAAAGAGAGATCGAATGCTCAGTATTGAGTATATCGAGCTTAATAGAGTGCACGTTCATGTAAAGGAGACGGACATATCTAATAGCTGTTGTAACATGTGTTAGCTACCTCTTTGCAAATATTTTTAAGCTAGGGCTGGGCAATTAATCAAAAAATTATCGAAATCGACATTCAGAAGCTATAATCGACCTAACTTTTTTCAGGTCAATTTTTCAATTATTTTCTCTACTGCATGCGTCACGTGACCCCACTCGGTTAAGGTTGATTTATACTTCTGTGTCGAGCACACGCGTATGGTCTGGTGCAGGTTTCATCCAGTCGCACCTGCGCACCTTTCAAAAAATGTAACCACACGTTGCACGTTTGCACTACATTTACAATGATTGGAAGTTGTGCCAGAGATGCCTAGAGACGGCATATTTTCCGTGACAATAAAATTATTATTTACATTAAAATGTTTGTTTACAGAAATGTACTGTTAAAAATATTATTTACAGGATATACATGAGTTGTTTTTTTTATTTTATGAAAACATTGAAAATAATTAATTTTGTTTCCAGAAGTGCAAGTTATTTATTTTCACTTTTTATTCACCCTTCATTCAGAAATCTCTCACTTGTAATATGTGAGCATATTTACTGTACATAACTTGTCTGTGAACTCTGAGGGCAAATAATTAAAAAAATAATTGGTCAATGATCGTAATGGGTTCAAATGTAATTTTGATTTTTAGCCCAAATCGCCCAGCCCTGTTTTAAGCATATTCGTGAGTTGGTTGATGTCCTGGTGAGGCACATCATGTCAGTGTTCCTGAGAATATACAGAGGAATAAAGGCTCCAGCAACTGTCACTGAGTTACTACTAATAATTGAAGGAAGCACATTTATTTCAAATTGTGGAACGACCTGTGCATTTAACGATTTTATTGCACACCTCCCGGCCAATCAGAATCAAGAGTTTCAACAGACAATGAAATAATTCAATTTAACCAGTTGCCTAAATATAACCATTTATTTAATCAATCAGAATGCAATTTTTAAATATTGAAAAAAACTTGTGATTAATATACAATCTTCCCGCTACTTTATAATGTGACAAACAATTGTACATATGTGCCACTATGGCATCACTATGGCCTCCACGTGGGTGATTGGTAGAGCAAGATGGGCTCAAAAAAACCACATACACCATCATCAGTTTGTTTTTGAACCCACGACAGTCTGGTTTTAACCCTGCGTCTGTTACCTCAAACCTCCGCCCCATTTCCTTCCCTTCAACTTTCTGCACTTTCCACTCAGTTTCACCCACAGATGATTCTTTTTTACCCTCCTGCACCTTTTTTTGATATCAATACTATCAGTTGTACGGTCTTGTTTCCCAATAACCCCCTTTTAAATTTCCATTAGCCTGTTGTGCGTCTCTCGAGGGTTGTTCAGACATCAGATAAGCCGCAGATACAAACCGAAGGCGGCTGTAGATGTGAGAGGAGAAGGCGAAAGGCAGGCGGTGCTGGTAGCAGAGCGTGACTGAGAGATTGGAAGAGCTGGAATGATGGATAGAGCAGGGGGAGGAGGACAGGAGAGAAGAAGAAGTGCAGCAGGAGGTTTGCTCTGCAGGAACGTTTCAGTATTCTAATGGTAATCCAGCCTTGGATGAGCCTCAGAAGCAGCCAAGCAAACAATGAGAGTGGAGCCAGGAAGTCTGCTCTCCCTGCTGGCCGGCGTGACTTGAGAGGCAGGCGAGGCGCTGGGTTGCCTGCAAGGAGGGGCCCCCAGGAGGGGCCAGGGAAACGCATGCCAGCACACATATCCACATACCACATTCACTCTATCTACCAGTTAGAGAGCATGCTCTGTGCTGACGAAAAGCATGTTTGTGTTTGAGTGTGTGTGTTGGGGTGAGCGGGGCTTGTTTTTCTGAAGACTTCATAGAGATGATGGACACATTTCAGTCCTGTCATTGTTAGATTACTTCTTTTAAACATTCTGGCTATTTATTTATGCCTTTTGCTGTAGGTTGATAATTGATTCTACTGAAATCACCAAATTGAAATCATAAATTACGACCCAATGAAATCAGTTTCATAGTTTATCAAATTCGGTTTTATTTTTCCTGAATTCTGTTTTTTTTTTTCAGTTTTTATAACTTTATGTTTTACTGTGCTAAATTTTATTCATTAAAATAACTACACAATATTACCCCAATTTTGGCACAGTTATTGATCCCACAACAGATTATTGTTTTATCTCGTATAGTGTGTTCTTGTGAATGCCACTAGACACCGTGTTTAGGACACCTCATGACATCCTAAAGCCTGGTTTATACTTCTTTGTCGAGTGATCAGCGTGACCCACGGCGTAAGCCTTGTGTGTTGTCATTCATTTATACTTCTGCGCGCTGTTTGTGATGCTCTGCAATAACACTTCTGAAACGCTAGCTGGCAATGAGGTTTTTATGTTCCTCTGTGTCGAGTTTCTTCGCTGGTGTTTTGTTTTTTTCAGAATGTTACTTTAATGTAGAAGTAGCTTAAACTCGCTTATTTTAAGGCAGGAACCGGCTGACGTACTAAGGGTTCTGTATGTTGAATTTTTACTCTTTTTACTCTTTAAAGTATACTTCATTAGATTTGTTCAGATATGCAGGTGTTTGATACTTGCACATTTGTGAAAACTTTCAAAACCTCCCCTGGGCAAGAGAATTCTGACCAGACCAAAAAAGTAATGTGTACCTCTGTATTTATCATTCATTCATTTTCTTTTCGGCTTAGTCCCTTTATTAATCTGGGGTCGCCACAGCGGAATGCACCGCCAACTTATCCAGCACATGTTTTATGCAGCGGATGCCCTTTCAGCTGCAACCCATCTCTGGCAAACATCCATACACATTCACACTCATACACTACGGACAATTTAGCCTTCCCAGTTCATCTGTACCACATGTCTTTGGACTGTGGAGGAAACCCACACGAACGCAGGAGAACATTCAAACTCCACACAGAAACGCCAACTGACCCAGCCGAGGCTCAAACCAGTGACCTTCTTGCTGTGAGGCGACAGCACTGCCTACTGCGCCACTGCGTCGCCCCCCCTGTATTTAATGATATATAATTGTTTACTGGTCACACTTTACAATAACGTTCATTAGTTAATGTTAATTAATGCATTTACTAACATGAACAAACAATGAACTACACATTTACTACAGTATTTGTTCATGTTAGTTAACGTTAGTTAATAAAAATACAGTTGTTTATTGTTAGTTCATGTTAACTCACGGTGCATTAACTAATGTTAACAAGCATTAGGACTTAGAAACAAGGACTTAGATGTTAGTAATGCATTAGTAAATGTTCAATTATGATTAGTAAATGCTGTACAAGTGTTGTTCATGATTAGTTCATGTTAGTCAATGCATTAACTAATGAACCTTATTGTAAAGTGTTACCTGTTTTCCCCTCCCCCCCCACTTCATTTTCTAGATCGCATCGGATGTGTGCCTGCCACCGTGACTCTGGCCTGCCGCTCAACACCAAAGCCCCCCATCCTCCTCAACCCTCCCACCCCCCCTTCCCCACCCCAACCTTTAATTTCTAAATCGCATCAGTTGTGGCCTGCCACTGTGACTTTGGCCTCATATTGATAAAAATTATGAATAAAACCATTTTGTGTTTGGATCAAGACTCTGATCCTTTAACAATTAAGTGTGCTGCTCTGCCTTAAAACAATAGTTTTTAAAACGATAGTGTTTATTTTTCATTTATTGAGCCAGGATATGTGATTTAATATCGTAACTTTGTATATAAACCATGAGAGGAAAATAATTATCTGCTTATTTAAAAACTAATTCTGGATAAAATCGTGTTCTTTGGTGTTGCTCAGTGCATTTTTTGTCATAAGACTAGTTTTGTATGTAATTTTTCAGCATGTGCATCAATCAAGATCACAAACTTAAAGGCATAGTTCACCCAAAAATGAACATTCATTCATCCTCAAGCGGTTTCTTTATTTTGGTGAACATATAAAAAAGATATTTTGAAGAAAGCTGAACATCTGTAACCATTGACTTCTATAGTAGAAAAAAACAAATACTATGGAAGTCAATTATTACAGGTTTCCATCTTTCTTCACTATATATTCTTTTGTGTTCAAGGGAAGAAAGCAAACACTTTTGGATCTGTGAGTAAATGATGACATTTTTCAGTTTTACAAGAACTATCCCATAAATAGGATATCCCGTGTGATCCCTTTTGCTGTTCATCTCTTCACCTGCCTTTCCAAAACCTGTCTGAAAGGGGATGTTTGGCATCTTGTGCTTATCCTTTCCTTCTATGAAATGGACTTAGCTGAAAAAACAAAGATACTCAAAGGCCCTGTCAAAGCAGCATTATCTTTTGGGAAGCGAGTGACACACAGCTCGCTCTGTTCTTCCTCAGATTTCTGTCTCCAGAGCGACTTCCCCTTTCAAGCATCATATGATTGACGACGGTGGGAATGCCTTTCCAGAAACCACATGCCATGCCTCAGTGATTTGCTATAAGGTGTGGTCATTCTATATGGTGGCTACAGTTGCTTTACCTTTCGCCCTCGTCTCTCCACTCTTTCATCCATTCAAAGGAAATTAATGAGGAGCTTTCCTCTGAAAGAATTCTCAGCGAGACTATAAATTATGCCGTTTAGCTGCACGACTCTATGGCATCTTTGGCTTCTGATTTAATAGTTCTCCATCTGCTGCGGAGATTTGCTTGGTGCCAGTTTTCAAACTCTGTTATTGGTATTAAACTTTGTCACTGCAGATTCACATCTGTAGTAATTCTGATTCCTAAAAACAAGAGCAAACTGATTTTTCCAAGCCAGGACTTTGTGATTTGAATTGAAAATGTAAAATTTGAATTTGTTTTAATCTTTTCCTGTGAATTTAATAAGGCTATTCTGCTTACAAATGCTGCAATTATTCAATTAAAAGTACAGTAAAAATGCAGTATTTCTCAAAGATTTTGAAATACTATTACAGTTTGAACAGTCTTTCATTTTTTTAAATGTAATTTACAATTAATTATGTAATGTAATTTTATTCCTGTGATTTAAAACCCAATTTTCAGCGTCATTACTTTTTAAAAATTGTACCGATCCCAAACGTTTGGCTGATAGTGTGTATTTCACTTTATTTCTGTGTTGTGACTGGTGAAGGTGATCTCGTTCACAGATGTAAGTGTCGGGGCTTCATGATAGGATTGTTCTTTCTCTGTCAGCACACTTCCTGTCCTCGGGCCCTGAAGCTTTCCACACAGGCTAGTCCTGACATGCTTTTACAAGACTTCTACCTTTATCTCTCTCAAGGCAAAACTACAAAGTGAATCTTTCAATCTGGCAAAAGCCAACCCATCAATGAGTATGAATGATTTAATCACATTCATTATTATTATTATTATTATTATTATTATTATTATTATTATGAATGCTAGTAGTCATAAATATTTGCCTTTTATTGTAGTTATTTGAATGACCGAATTAAATGTTAAATGTAATTCTGAAATTATTAATGTACTACCTTTAAGCATTTTTTTATTAAACATTTATGGTGCAGTATTATTTAATATATACTTTAATTATTACAAACTTAATATGAATACAACTTTAATTAGCTTTTAAATAGCTGATGTTTTTTTCTAATTAACATTTATAAACGAAATCATATTAAAATGAAATGATGAAATGATTTATATTTTCAATAATATTAAAAATAATAATAGCTATTAGAGGTATACAAATAGTAGTATAAGTAGTGGATTTCATTTATTGTTTCAATGTTGTGATATTTACATTATAAAATGTAATAAATATTAAAATAATAAAATAAATAATAATGAGAAATAAAGATAATGTAATCATAAAAGCAAATCTTTATTATATTATATTTATTAAATACTACTATTTATTAGCATGTATGAATGTTGTATTATTTAATAACTAATCTTAAATGTAACAATGTTAACAATTGTTTGTTGTTGTTGTTGTTGTTGTTATTATTATTATTATGAATAGTCATAAAGATGCAGTAGTATTTAATTTAATAATGAAATTAATACTGTTTAGAAGTATAGGGCATAATAGTAGTAGTAGTAATAATAATAATAATAAGATATAATAATTAGAGATGCTCCGATTAGGATTTTTGCAGCCGATACAGAGGACAGATTCTGATGCTTTAAGCTTTATAATACTTGGGTAAGGAGAGATCTCCACTTAAGACAATAATTTAAGGATTCTCCATATAATCCCCTAAAGATGTCTCTTATAACCATTTAGGTGTGAACATCTCAAAAAGAGGTAAGAAAAATGATTAACAATGCAATTCGGAAGCAACATGTCTCAATCAAGATAAAGTTTGGAGCACGTATTTGCTGCATAAGAAGTTAAAATGCAAACCTATAAATCCATTACTTCTTTACTAAAAGGAAATAGATCTATAAAGTGCTGTTTATTGCAATAAGTAAATTGCAATAAATTATATTATTAAATATTCAAGTTAATTTTTTTTTTTTTTTTTCTAGCCAGGTTTTAGTGAACTGGCAATATTGTCAAAAACACAGAACTTTCAGTTCTAAAAAAGCCTAAATACATGCAAGATCATTCAAATATTTTGTTCATCTCCAACTAACACAAACGCTCCGATTGAGCCATCAAATGTAATTATCAGTCGATATCGATCTCCGGCCAATCGTTCTGGGGTGCGTTTTCCAAACAACGACGTAACTCGCGGCTGAACTATCCTAGTACGATGCATCGTTTTGGAAAAGAACGATGTAGTGACGTTTGTTTCCCAAAACTTGTAGTTTTTCTGTTGCAGATCCATCGTTTGAACCACGTTAGTTATAACGTAAAAAGCCCATAATGATGGTCTAAACAGGGTGGTAACAATTTCATTAGAGAAGAACCCCATCATTTCTTTGTGCAAATTATATTGTTTTACACAAACACGCATTAAAAAAAAATCCAATATTAGTTTTGGTAAAAACATGCACTTGTTTTTCATATTAATTGAAATTTATGTAAATAGCACATATATGTTTCCTTTACAAATATTATTGAGAATATTAAATATTCTATTCTAAAACATAGAATCACTTACAAATCTAACACATATTCTAATTTCATATATAAATCGTATAAATAAATAATAAGGCTATTTATTAAGAAATTAAATGTAATATTTATTATTTATTCGGAAATGAAAAAATCATATTTTAATAATAATATTAATGATGATGATGTTGTTGTTGATGATGATGATGATGATGATGATGATGATTATGATTATGATGATTATTTTTTTAATATTATTAATAGGATTTTGTTTCTTTATTTTTTTAGTTTTTGAAAAGTCTACTTTTACAATTTGACACATGCAAACCACTGCAGAAATGTTCTAACCAACAGGCCCGTGTCATAAACAGTACATATACTTAATAAATAACCTACTTTAAATACATATATATATATATATAAATATATAAACCATAAATGTAAGCTATTTTGTTTTCACAAGCTTTGGAGACTTAACATAAATTCTGCTATTAAATAATAGGTCACCTATAGCTTTCATCATGAGCCTCGGCTGTGTTCAAAATGACATCAATGGTTTCAAAGTGCACTGCGAAGGAAGCGCAATTGTAAACATGAAGATTGCTAAAACTGAACTGTAAAAATACTTTGAAAGCAAATTGCACCTAAGAGAGATTATTTTAATGCTTTTATTTAATCATTCCAAGTTTTAGTGTTGTAACGTTCTAAATGAATAGGGCATAGGGGGGATAACTGGGAATAGAACGCAGCCAGGAACTATGTTTCTAACTACAGCTCCAGAAGTGTAGTTGCAAGCATACAAGCTTGCGACGCAGTTTGCGAATGTTCATTGGAACGATGGATTTGGGAAACGCCAATTCAACTAACTATGTTTGTAACGACGAAACTTGCGACCTTAGTTGGCTAACGATGGTTTACAGAAACGCACCCTAGAGCATCCCTAATAATAATTGGTAGTAGTTGTAGTTGTAGAAGAAATAGTTTATTGCACTTCTTGAGAATGTTGCATGCCAGTTTAATAATTGATGTGAGAAAGAATTAGTTGTTGAAACCTGTTGCTGATCACATCTCTCCATCCCTTCCCTGTGGTCCTGTGTGCAGAGGGATCCAGTCTGTCTTAAAGGGTCCCTGTGAGCCACGGGAGCCCCACCTTTTGTTTCCCCATTACCCAGGAGTCAGGGAAGTGTGAAAAGTAGGGCGCAGGTCGGGGCTCTTTGTCCCCCTCGGCCAAATGAAAAGTGACAGACACCGGCCCCCTCTCTGTGCCTGTTAATTCAGGCCCCCAGTCCCGTGGAGCCTCTGGGAGCCACTAATTGCATCGAGACAAGCAGGAGCTAAGAGAGAGCAGACACATTATGTTATTAACGCTGGACAGAACCCAACATCAGCCCTCTGAATGGGACACTCCAAAAAATACATTTCTGTCATGATTTACTTACCCTCATTTTCGCTCAAACCTGCATGACTTTCTTAGGAGCACAAAGCAAGATATTCAAAAGAGTGGAACAATAGGAACTTTTTTCATGATTCTTAGAACTATTAGTGGAAGAACTATTTTTTTAAGTGTGCTCAAACTGCAGGAACTGAGAATGATTTTACTTCAAGAAACACTATTTGGAGGAACTAAATTAGCTTCTATTTTAGAGCAGGGTCTAATCCAGCGTAATAGAAACTACAGTGACATAAGTGTTCACTGATTGGGTAAATTGATGCCATGAAAAATGCTGGCACAGTATGCATTGTAAAGAGTTACAATGCACATTCAAGCTAATTTTAGCAACATTTGTCTTTGCATTGCATTGTGTAATTTTTCCTTAGCCCAATAATATGAAGGACTACAAGATTCCCTAGCTTGCTTAGTTCTCTTTGCTGTTTCAGTCGCATAACTTATGCCTCATTTCCATTGAGCAGTACAGTACAGTACAATACTGTATACTTTGGTACGGGTCATCTCTATCGGGCTTGCATTTCCACTGCCAACACTGCCACTGTTTACTTAGTGTACACCAGAAAGCAGAAAGTCATTCGGGACATTTGTATATCGCATCTTTTACAAACTCAAATTAACAACAATGGAGGACATACAACAGATCACATTCTTGCTTCTTGGCATCTGGCTATGTATAATAAGAAGAGACTAGCCTTGTTTGACCATAATTCATTGCTGTACGCGTCATTAGCTATGTTTCCATCCAAAAATGCGAATTAAAATTATGTACAAAAAATTGAATATTGCATATATTCAAGACATGCGAATAAAGCAGCGCTTCCATCCAACCCGTCAAAGAGAACAAAATTGTAACTTCCAGATAACCTGGCGGCAAATATCAACCATAAAAACTGCTGGGGTAGGAGAAGCTGCATGAATCTTTTCTTTAATTAATAAATGACTTTCGCCTCAGAAGATGATGCTGACACGCAATGAACACGTGGTGGAGTTTAAAGGTGCGAGACGCAGAGCACTTATGCTCTTGACAGTTCTGGAGGTGTTAATTATATAATATCACTAATACTGAAATGGTAGAATCATTTTAGAATGACCAAAATAACATTTCACAGTGTGCTCAGCTTGCTAGTTTGTCCAGTCATAACATTTTTATCTTCACATGATCGCTTGTAACATAATCACATTACTTTTTTAATGCACATACTGGAATTTGTTCTGTAAAAGTGTTTCAATCGTAGTTTATGTGCATCTTTTCTTATTGAATAAAAAAGTTTATCCAACTCTGTTATGCGCAAGTTTTTATGTGCATTTTCAAAACTGTGCATGTGCATCTTGCCGTTATCTAACATATCTAAACTGCATATAAAAATAGGTGGATGGAAACATAGCTACTGTATCTCTTATTTTGGTTGTGTTTTAAATAATTGCCTTTCCTATGTTGTTGTTCACCATATAGCACTTGCTAGCGATGATTCTCTATAAACTAGTAGTGTTCAGCAGCCAGTCTAGCCACACCTTTTAAGTACCGTACTGTTGTGCTAGGTATTCTTAGGAAACAGTCCCAAAATGTTGTATAAGCAATGCAAAGTTAAACAAATTTGTATCGTACTATACTGTACTGAATGAGTCATTATATTATGATAAAATCTATGACACAATGAAAACGCAGCTTTGATCTCAATCTTTTGTCTTCACCAGCACTTTTACAAAACAGTTATTTGAATGAATTATCGAACTAATTGCTCATTCAGACGAGACTTGATGCCATATAATGATGGTTTTGGTGTCAAATTTATTGATCCCTGACAGCCAAAGTACCAGCACAAAAACACACTCCGCAAAAAAGGTTTAATTCTCTTTTTCAAATCTCTAAAACTTGTTAAATAATTATTGTTAATATACTCTACCTGACAAAAGTCTTGTCATCAATCTCAGTTGTAAGAGCAACAAATAATAACTTGACTTTTAGGTGATCATTTGGAAAAGTGGCAGAAGGTAGATTTTTCCAGTGAATCATCTGTTGCACTGCATCCCAATCATCACAAATATTGCTGACCTATTGGAACCCGCATGGACCAAAGATTCTCACAGAAATCAGTCAAGTTTGGTAAAGGAAAAATCATGATTTGGGGTTACATTCAGTATGAGGGCATGTGAGAGATCTGTATAGTGGATGGCAACGTCAACAGCCTTAGGTATCAAGATATTTGTGATGCCCCTTACATTACAAACCACAGGAGAGGGCAAATTCTTCAGCAGGATAGCGCTCCTTCTCTTACTTAAGCCTCCACATAAAAGTTCCTGAAAGCAAAGAAGGTCAAGGATTGGCCAGCCCAGTCACCAAAAATGAACATTATCGAGCATGTCTGGGGAAGATGAAGGAGGAGGCATTAACGATGAATCCAAAGAATCTTGATGAACTCCTGCAAGAACTCTTTCTTTGCCATTCCAGATGACTTTATTAATAAAGTTATTTGAGTCACTGCAGAGATGTATGGATGCAGTCCTCCAAGCTCATGGGAGTCATACACAATATTATTTCTTTTTCCACTGCACCATGACTTTATATTCTATACTGTACATTATTTCTGTTAAGTGACAAGACTTTTTGCTTGGCAAAGTCAGACCTTACTGTCTTAATTAAATAATTAAAAATCAAGGCATGATCATATTTTAATCCGGTAAAATAAGTATAATCTTTGCCTTTCATATAAGCCACTTGTGATACCAAATGATCAACTAGAAGTCAAGTTATTATTTGTTGTTCCTAAAACTTGGATAGGTGACAATAATTTTGTCTTTTATTGTCAATATTGCATGCCTTTTGTACATCATGATTGCTCAGACATATTAATACATGCCTATCTCTTTATTACAGGGTTTTCAACAAGAAGAGATTGTAAAGAGGCCTTAGAGAAGTCCTCATCCTCTTCACATATCCTTCCCGTGTCCACTCATCTCCACAACTGATTGGATACTTCAGTATTTCATCACAACCAACACAGCCATACAGTTCTACAACTCGACCTTCATGATGAAAAGCACCTTCACGATCATCATCTTTGGCGTTTTAGTAGCTTCCGTCTTCCGCTCACCATTGGCCGAGGGTAAGTCCAATTCATTACTGTAAACTGCCTAAACTTGACCATTGCTTTATTCCCAGTGGACCATACAGACGCTTGGCAGTAACCACAGTGTGTGTCTGTTTTGGATCGCAAACCTCTAAAGCAAAAAAAATGTGTTTTTTGTTTGGCCTTGATTTGAGTGAAGGAAGAAGGCGAAAACTGATAGGATCATCTGTTTTGTTTCATCTGGATGCGTAATAGAAATCCAACAGCAATTTATAATACAAAGCAGACCGAGGCAGCGGGAGAATTGATTTCGCCGTGTTTGGATGATACCCAGTGTTAGCAGAAGCCCATTTTAATGGATGGTGGCCTTTAAAAACATGGCGCGGTAATGGCCTTGCTTTTTATTCTCATCAGGCCCCGAATGCTCTGGATCGGTCTCCTCACATTTGCGATGCATTAGCAAACAAACACTATCTGCCAGGTTATTCATCTGAATTACATTATTTAATTTTATTGATTTGATGCCCTTGTGATCTTCTCTCAGATGGGTCTGCAGTAATGGAGACTTTGACTCCATTTCAGGTAAACGCAGACATGAGGAACTGCACACTTCTTTTCTCTCTCAAATGGCTGGCTTTATGTGAATGTAATGGCCTCTTTTAGAGACTGTAGTGTGTTTAGGTACTTCATTCATTCGCTCAGTGGTGATTTATATTTGGAGAATACACATCTTTGGGCTGAGGTGTGAAGAGGCTGATGGGGTCACATTCGGCTATGCAGCGAAACAAAGGCTTGGGCCGTTGTTTTGAAATTGGAGTGTGTTTGTGTGTTAAGGAGAGAATTGGGGGAAATTGTAGATTTAGTATATTTTTCGAAATTGCTATTTCTCATTTAGGGTTTCATGTTAGAATGTTAATGAAGGGAGTTGTTGGGTGAGTTTTATTCTGTTTACAGCTGGTGTTTATGAATATGTTTATGTACAACACTGCATTCAGGACTAAACAGGGTCTGAAATGTTTTGAGTTTGGTCACTTTCAGCTCTTTATAGTGTTTAACAGAAGGCAAAATGCAAAAAGCACAACACTATCTTTACTGTGCCCGATTCTAACACAAATACGTTTTTCCCCCTAAATTTCATAGAACGTGTCTCACGTAATTTCTGTTTCCGTCCAGGGGGAATTATTGGGAAAAAAATGCTTATTTGTATACTGATTTATGAAGAAGTCTACTAAATTCATCCTGTCGATGATAAACAATACAATGAAAAATGCTTGACCTCTCACAACATTTTAATAAAAAAAAATGCACACACACACATACATACATATACATACATACATATGTGTGTATTTTTTTTTATTCATTAAAATGTTGTGAGAGGTCAAGACATTTTTGATTGTATTGTTTATCATCAACAGGATGAATTAATTAATTAATTTTATTTATTTATTTATTTATTTATTTATTTATTTTTATTTTTTTTATTTTTTTTTTATTTATTTTATTTATATAAATCCAAAGCTCAATTTCAACATTATTACTATTATCTTGGTGCCACATGATTCTTCAGAAATCATTCTCATATCCTAATTTGGTGCATACAGTGTTTCCCACACATAGACAAATTACCATGTTTGTAAACTTTCAGGATGCAGTGAGGTGGCATAAAAAACCGGGAGCGCTAGCATTTACAGCGAGGGAATGAGATCTGATGCGGTACAGAGTTTGTTGTTGTCTTAGAAATAAGTTATATGGATTACATATTATATATATTATTTAAATCATGCTTTCAGCGTATTATAACAGCTTGTCACCCAGTGATAAGCACAGTGATTTGGCAAAATTAACATTAAAGTGAGCGGCATTCATCTGACAGGTCCATTTGAAATAGCACCCTCCCAGTGGATATTGTTTAAGATGAAATGGCCAAGCATCCAGCCCCAAATATACTAAATATATTCAGACTTTGAATACCCAAATATCTCGTTGAAACTCCAAGTGATTTTACAAGAGAGAAGTTAAAGGCCTACAAGTCTTTGGATGCCAACAGTTTTGTTCTGTGTGCAAGACATAGTTCTCCATGATTACCAGATTCAAAACTTTGTAGTGCTAAAAACCGAGGTTCTGCCTAGCCAAAGACAAAGAAAAAAGACGGAACTGTACAAGGCCTGGGTAATCATCAACAAGCAAAACAACTGCATTCTGACAGCGAGCTGCACCTGTGGGTATGTGAAGTTAGTTTTATATTTATATTATAATATAATTTCATAAAAGTATTATTTGCAAACCCTAAATAGCGAAATCATATTAGCAGGCAATAGACTATCAAAGTTCAACATTGTTCGCAGTCTAATAAACGGTGTTAATGTTGTTTCAAGTCACACTTGCAGGTTATTTCAGACCGAATATTCAAAGTGCCGTGGTAAACAATATAGAGAGTGTGTCACAAGTTGTGACTGAATGAATGTGTGAATATAAAACCAACTTTACCTTAATAACTTACACTTTCACGTTTCATTCTTAGCATTCAGTGAACGCAGTTCAATTAACCATATGTAACTGTTTTTTTCTGAAATCATTGCTGCAATTAAAAATGAGTAATGTGTAAGTTTCAGCATAGCGTGAACTTACCTGATATGAAATGAGAACTGCAGAGTCGAGCATTTTTAATTAGGTAGTCACTTCATTCAGCTCCCTTTTAGCCAAAGATGTCTGTGGTTGGCATTTAAAGCAGTGTGGTGTACGGTAAATGTTAAGTTTTCTATTTTGGACGAATTTGGCATCCTACCGCACAACACAACATGTTTACTTTTTGCAACCGGGAACCTGTGTGAAGTAGGTTGGTAATTCGTCTATACACTTTACTTGGGCGGGCCACCCAGGTATATTATTGGCCTCCCAAGTATATTTTTTTATTAACATTCTTTTACACTTTTTTTTTTTGTCCGCCCAATATAACAAAACATCCACAATCAATTAAGTAGTGGAATATCTTCTCTCGTTTACCCGTTTTGTTCAGTGTGCGTGAGACCTGTGAACAAAGACGTGCCTGGTTGAGACTTGAAACAATTTGTCCAGCCTGGGTTTCTAAGTCTCCTAAAATGTGCGGGATTCAACTTTTGCTTTTGCTTTCTAAAGCTCGTATGCGTTTTTGCATTACCTTTTACTTAAGCTTACATTTGCTTGGCTTCGAAGCTACAGTCGCACACAGTCGCAAGAGTGAGGGAAGCATTAAATAATTGTTTTTTAATCTAAATGACTCAGAAAAACTTCACTATATACTCGAAGAGGACAAAATGACTCATCTAAATAGCTGCAAAATATAGCTATGTATTTGAAGTAATAGTTAATCACCTCAATTGCCTTATTTAAATAAGATTTCATTTTAGTTCAGCTATGAATTAAACTAAACTTTGTTACATAATAGTTTGTTATGCAGTCAACAAGTTTTCCAGCCAGCAAAACACTACTCAGCAGTTTTGTACTGGTCCAGCCTTGTTGCTTAAACAGTAGGTTCATTGTTTACATTTGACTCTGGAGTGTCTCTGAGTTGCCCACTGATGTCATGAGCTCTTACTATCTGTTTCTGTTTAGTTATTTGACGTTTATTCTGCCCTAAGTGCATCTCTATTTTAGGCAATAATATCCTGGAGTCATAAATGCTGTCTATTCTTGGCAACAGGAAAGCCATGAGAGAGAGAGGGGGAGAGAGAGAATGTGTGTGTTTTCCTACCATCAAGAACTGGAGTTATGACCCAGTGGAGTCTGTAAGGAAAAAAAACAGATTGAAAGAGATTAAGAAGTTTAAATTAGTTCACAACCCCATTACCTCCTTATAGAGTTAACCCTTCCGCATCCTTAGGGACATTTCTCTTTTTCAGTTTATTTATTGCTATCATTTTGGATGTGTGAATGCTTAAATTCAGTTTTAGATTTTTTATTTGTATTTATTTATTTCTATTTTTATTTACGTTTTGATAGATTGTTTCAAGAATCTTTTTACACTAGATACAAAGATATAGTTTCACTCAGAAACTTAAGGACAACAATCTCAATGCCATTTAAGCAAAAAGTATCATTTCTGTTTTTAGCCCATCAGATATTGATGTTTGGGTTTGTTTGTTTGTGTGTATATATAATCAGGCGGGGGTTCAGGTGGTTCGGAAGACAAAGGTCCAGAATTTATCCCATTTATGAGCTCATTTGTCTTATTTTGACTGCTTTACCATTATAAATAGTAAGGATGTCCAGATCCAATCACGTGATTGGAAATTGAAAATATATGTATGTGTTTTTTTTTAAAAGAGAGGCTATAAAAATTGTGAAGCTCTAAATTATTATTATTATTATTATTATTATTATTATTATTATTATTATTATTATTATTATTATTATTATTATTATTATTAATAATATTAATATTATTATTAATATTATTATTATTAGTTTAAATTTTTTATTATTCAAATGGCCAAATTCTGACTGAAGAAAGTTACTGTGCTGGCCATTTTGTTATTTGCCTAATAAATTGCAATAGGCTACAGCTTTTAAAAACTTTTTTCTAATGATATACGATCTTATAAAATTGTATTTTAAAAATAAATATTTGTCATGTTTCTTTATTCTAAATGTTTTTGGTACATCAAAAGGTTGGTTTATGATGATCATCTGACAAGCTAATTCAGCTGAAAATAGTGCTTAAAATGTAAATTCAGTATTCAAACCATCTAAATTCATCTAAATTCAGTATTCAAATCTCATAAATAAATAGAAAATGAGGTGAATAACTGCAAAAATGTCAGAAAAAAGAACCACCTCTTTTATCAGGCTGGCTACGGACCTGATACTAAATGATATAAAAGGTTGACAAAAATTAGATAAGAATTCTTCAAATGAAAAACAAAATCAGGACTGATGCTGATAAAGAAATGTATATGTCAGTTAAAGTGTAATATTATTCAAATAGAATGCTTTTATGATTTTTTTTTTAATACAGACTGGGGAGTATGGAGCTTTGTACAAGCTTTTTAAATTGCAAGGGTTAAGCCTATAATATTGCAATGTAACGGAAATGACCAAGCCATGTCGAAGTGGGGTGGGAATACATTTTAGAAAATAAATTTCCCTCACGGGAGTTGGAAAGTTGTTTTTGTTCTCTGCTCTGACACGGTTTCAACTTTACGATTGTTTGGATTGGTCACTGTCTGCTTGTTAGCCTAGCTTAGCCTCCTTAAATATATTCCTACTTCTGTTGTTCTCCTCCCTGTAAAGGAACAAAAGAAGAAATGTGTGCTGGGAGGAATTCCTTCTCGCCCGTAAAACTCAACCAGAGCCTTTAAAACAAAGGCTAACTACCCTCGGTCACTGCAAAGGTTTCTGTTAAACACTGTTGAATGTTTTGTTATGTCTTTTTTTCCTGTGGAAGCTGATCTGAGGGCAGGTTTAACGACTGACAGAGAATAATGTCTGCTAACTGCATATGGCGGCTCGTTCCTCTGAGAAATGTCATGTCATTCAACACATTTCACACAGGCTTTCAATGCTGGAACTAATAAATGAACTTTATGGAATTTTTCTGCCTTCGGAGGTGAAGGTGAGCTTGAGCACGTATAGACTGAGACTCACAGGAGAGGAAAGCTGGTGGTGAGAGGATCAGGTTACTCCACTGTGAGGAAACCCAAACAGGCTGAAATATAACAATCAAATTGAGGCTTTTTTTAATAAAGTAATTTTATCGAGGTTATGTGATTTTTGGATCAGCGCTAGATTTGGATTATATTGTAAGTTTGATTTAGTTTTTCCAAATTATGATCTTTTAGTAGGGACAAGCGATTCATTTTTATTTTTGTTTTATTATTTCAAGTGTGAATTTTTGTCAATATTTTCTCTTTTTTAATCATATATATATTAGCACAATTAGACCCAATGAAACTACGCCAATAAAAACACCTTGTTAAACATAAGACTTCTGAATTGATGTCTTGAATCTGCTAAACTTTGTAAAAAAAAAATAATCTCTTAAATCTTAAATGAATATTGTTTCTTCATAATGTACATTTAAAAAGTACATTTAACATTTTCTTAGCATTTAGAATAAACAAGCTTAACGTTTTTTCTGTAAACAAAAAATTGCAAAGTATAAACTCATTAGTTGCGTTTTGTTTTCACTTTCTAGGTTATTGACCAAAATATAAATATACCACATACACTACCTGACAAAAGGCTAGTTGTCGATCCCAGTTGAAAGAGCAACAAATAATAACTTGACTTCTAATTGATCATTTGAAAAAGTGGCAGAAGGTAGATTTTTCCGATGAAACATTTGTTGAACTGCATCCCAATCATCACAAATACTGCAGAAGACCTATTGGAATGTGCAAGGACCGAAGATTCTCACAGAAATCAGTCAATATTGGTGATGGAAAAATCATGATTTGGGGTTACATTCAGTATGGGGGCGTGTGAGAGCTCTGCAGAGTGGATGGCTACATCAACAGCCTGAGGTATCATGACATTTGCGCTGCCCATTACATTACAAATCAAAGGAGAGGGCAAATTCTTCAGCAGGATAGCGCTCCTTCTCTTACTTCAGCCTCCACATCAAAGTTCCTGAAAGCAAAGGTCAAGGTGCTCCAGGATTGGCCAGCCCAGTCACCAGACTTAAACATTACTGAGCATGTATGGGGTTAGATTAAGAAGGAGGCATTAAAGATGAATCCAAAGAATCTTGATGAACTCTGGGAGTCCTGCAAGAACTCTTTCTTTGTCATTCCAGATGACTTTATTGATTAATGCTTATTAATTTAACTTGTTAATTAGGTTATTGCAGAGATGTATGGATGCAGTCCTCCAAGCTCATGGGAGTCATATACAATATTAATTATTTTTTCCACTGCTCCATGACTTTATATTCTATACTGTACATTATTTCTGTTGAGTGACAAGACTTTTGTCTAAGCAAAGTCAGACCTGACTGTCCTAATTAAATAATGAAAAATCAAGGCATGATCATATTTTAAAAGTTGGTTAGGTTGCAACACTTTTGTCAGGTAGTGTATTTTTATATATATTTATATTGTCCCTTTGCCCTTAATTTCCATCCTGCACTGCTCTGCTATACTGGGCCGCTTGCTCGGGTCCCACTACAGGAAGCTTATTGAGTCTATTGTCAGCGTTGTGTTTTTCCCCGACACTTTAACCATTTCCTTTATTGCGCTCCCTGGCAGGTAGTGGACTAAACATGCCAAATGCATGCCGCTCTCCGGAAATAATCATTACAGTCTGACAATGAAGGCCTGTGTTGCTGTGCGTGTCTCTGCCTTTTCCTTGTTTTTGGTAAACCACAGCATTTGAATAGCGTTTGAGCTCCTGTACGGTGACATGTGTTCAGCGGTGCGGCCTGTTAAAGGCGGTCTGAACTCTCACTTTTATAGCTTGCTGTTGGGTACTTGGCTCTAGAGGTGTCTCTGAGCCCATTAGAGCTTTACTTTCATAACGCCAGCCAAACTTTATTGGTCTGTGTCAGGCAGGCTGTTGTTTTCCACATGTTCCCTTTTTTCTTTCCCTCCTCATTCCATTTTTAACAAGCTGGTCCTCAAATAAGACTGGATTATTACGTGTCGGGGGGATTTTTGCCCCGAAATGGGAGCTCATGTGATAATTATAATGATCGTTATTAAAGAGATGAAAGTAAATAAATAATAATGGCAGGTTCAGGTTAACAGCCACTTAAAGCTTAAGTCTTTGCCAACCCAACAACCCTCAGCCACATTGTTCTTTCTTTTTTTTGTTGTTGTAAACGTGTTCCGATTTTAATGAATAACCGATGTGGTATTGAAATAAATAAATGCCTCTAATATTTCAGTCTCTCACAGAAGGGCAAACCTCCTACGTGTCGTCCCTGGAGGAGAGATGATTCACATGTTATTTTGATGTATCTAATGTCTACCCAGTGATGTATTTTGGCGCAAGGACATCTTGGAGGATTTTCAGTGTTTTTATTTACCCTCTCCTACGTTTCTGATGCAGACACTGAGAGACGGTCATGAGGACCAGCGTCTTGATTATAGGCTTGTGATCCAAAACGCCCTCGTCGAGACTTGGCTGGCTCATTGCATCATTTCCTGCTCACTCGTACTGAAATAAAATACGACACAGAGAACACATGTAGACTGATCCGTTTATGGACAAAACATACTACTTTATAGTCTATGCTTTACTTGGAGGACAATTTTTCTTTTTAGATCTTTAGATCTAAACTAGTGTGTCATTTACACTTGTGCATTTTCATTTTAAAACACATACGTTTTGTTATGGTTATGTCTGATGTCCACACTACTCTGATAACTTGTGAAAACAGAGCTTTTTGAAAATGCTGAAGACCTCATTTAGTTTGGAAATGCTTGTGTTCATTTAGTATAGACAGTCTTAAATGCATGCTACATTCGTAACTTGCCCCTATATCCTCTAGGGCTGCACAGTTAACCGAAAAAAGATCGCAATATCGATTCAACCCCCCCACACGATCTTAATCCAGCATCTCTAGTCTTCACATAGTTATTATTAGTTTTAGTTTATAGTTTATAGTTTTTATTTCTGTCTTAATGTAATGATGTATTCGCTGCTGCGAAATCACACATGAGCTGATGCACTATTTGTTTACTAGCGAGAGGACGCACGCATGCCCGTCAATGATATCAACTTTAGTGAACAGAACCTGCATAGTTTGTTGTAATAAAGTTAATAGATAATAATGGTAACAAAGTTGTAAATAACTTTGTTTGTTGCACCGAGCAATCGTTTGAGAGCCACGCGGGAGGTATATGATTTCCATGTATGCTTTTATTCTCGAAGTGACTGCAGCCATGACATGAGCACACTCAGCAGTGAAAGTGAAACCTAAAGCGCGCACATCATTTAAATGATCTTATCACATTTTAGAGTTATGATTACGTTTGATATGTTTTTTCTTTCATAGCGAACACAAAGTGTTGTGCTTGAAAATAAATGTTTACTGGGTCAGTTTAACTACTCTAGCCTATATAATGTTGAATATAAAGCAAGAGGGAATCTGATAATAGCAAGTTTCATTTTACCAGTAAAAAATGGTCTAATAATGCTGTCAAAAGCTATGTTTCCATCCAAAAATGGGAATTAATTTTATGCAATCCTGACACAGTGAACGCGTGGTAGCGTATGAAGGTGTCAGACGCGGAGCACAGATGCTCTTGATTCTGGAGGTCATTAATAATATAATAACACTAATACTTAAATTGTAAGGCGTTTTAGAATGACCAAAACGACAGTTCAGATGGTTTACAATGTGCTTAGCCTGCTGGTTCGTCCATTCATACACATTTTCATCATCACATGATCTCTTATAATAAAATCACATGACCATGCGCATACTGAAATTTGTGCCGGAAAAGTGTTTCCATCATAGTTTATGCGCATCTTTTCTTATCGAATAAAAAGTTTATTCTAATCAGTTATCAGTTAAATTTAGAAAATGCGCATAAAAAGCTTATGCGCATTTTCTAAATTTATGCGCATCATGGCGTTTCCATCAACCGATTTTTATGCGCATAAGCAAAATGCCCATAAAAATAGGTGGATGGAAACATAGCTAGTGACAAATGACAAGCATGTGTCACATACATAATAATTCAACTTCAGAATTATGAACAATCTGATGTCATCACTTACTGTGAATTAACAAACAGGACAAATTTAAAGTCTGTTCAAGTCCACCATTCCAAGTATATACAAAATTTAGCATTTTAACCAACAGTAGAACGACACATAGGTAGGCATGGGATGATAATCGTTTTCAAGGTATACCGCGGTTTGGAAAAGTCAAGGTTTTAAAACCGCCAAGATTTTCTGTAATACCGTTCCTAAGAAATGTGTAAGATTTTTATTTACATTTTTTTGTTTGTTTTTTAGGACTACAGTATCTTCAGCAGAAAAGATTATCCGAAGATGCCATTTTAAATTGTAAAGAAATCTGTGTTTTTGAAACAAATGTAGACAACAGAAGTCAATGATTCATTTGAATTTTTTAGCCTGACATGTTTATCTGTAGCAAGATATGATAAATGTTTCAAAAAATAAAATATATTGTTTTACCCAGACATTTAAAAAATATATAATTTAGATCAGTAATCACAATATCTTGGTACCGTGAAACCGTGACATTTTTAACCAAGGTTATCATACCGTCACAATCTTATACCGGCCCATGCCTATACACATGCCTAATATTATTATTCTTGTTTTACCATATGATTGAGAATGACAATAATAATAGCCTATTCATTTTAACCTTTATTTTACATCTACAGAATCGTGTGAAAATCGTGATCTCGATTTTAAGCAAAAAAAAGTGATTTTCATTTCAGCCAGAATCTATCCCTAATATCCTCTGTCATTCACTATATCTTGCATTAGTGTACTACTGTAGTCCACTTGAAGGATTGAATGAAAACGAGTTTATAAATAATGATGGCTATTTAACACTTAGCTGTCTATTAGTAATAAAACTAAATATTTCGATTTCTGTCATGTATACAGATGCTACTTTAAATCAAATTTTATATTGAAACTTAGACCAATATGATTCTGCTATAGGATGCAGTCTTGTCAGAAATTCATTTGGCATGCAAACTCTCGCAATGCATAATGGGGATTCTCTAACTGTTGAGCGTGCATGGGTTGTACACTCGTTATTGCGGTGCCTTGTGGGAATAATTAAGTGCACTGTTTTTGACACCACTAGAAATGGCTGCTCCCTCAAATAGTGCTCTATTCAGATTTACATTTAGTCATTTTGCAGATGCTTTTGTCCGAAGTGACTTACGATTGAGGAGGTATTCAGCGATTCAAACAAGAGGCAATACACACGAGAAGTGCTATTTATTCAAAGTTTTTGGTATTATTCAAAGGGGTTCAGGTTTTTAGTTGTCGTTTGAAGGATACCGGTGTATCAGCAATCCACTGGGAATGGGAGGATCATTCCACCAGCGTGAAACATTGATTGAAAAGGTTTTGAAAAGTGACGTATAGCCTCTCCGCGATGGCACCACAATAACACAAGGTGGTGCTCACTATTTAAGGGTATAAGGGGCGATTTAGGACACAACCACAGACTTTTGAAAAAGGAGACTTGGCTATACATAATCACTCTATGATTGGTCTTCTAGACTATTCTATATCGTTCCCTGATTAGACTCTAATGCAACCATTACACAAGCGCTATACTTCAAATATGGATGGAGCCAAAATATGCAGTGCGTGTGAATAGTCATGTATCATGCATTTTAGGCTATATAGTGTGGACAGAGACATTTTCATTCTAAAATGCCATTTAAAAGAAAATCACTTATCTAAACAGCACCTAGAAGCAGTTAGCATAGATTTTCCTGAAGGTGTGAAGTCTGTGAAGCGTCATTCTCCACTCAGCCCTTGATCAACTTCCCCTTCCAGCTTCAGCATGCTCCGAATTGCCCACTCTAGCCTCTGCTTTTATAGGGTCAAACCACAGATGTTTACCTTAGAGCTCACAGTCTCCCCTGTTCATAGTCTGACAAAGTCTTCAGGCTACACAATAACTTGATATAGAGCACACATAATTTTTAAGGACACTTTTATCACATTAACCTGTGTGCATCCTTTGTGTTTTGTGATTTAGTTTGGCTGTTAATGCCAACCGCATACTTAATGGCCAAAGGAGCTTTTTTAATTCAGATTTTAATGTTTCATCCTCATTTCCTTTCATAAATCTGTTATACTGTGGATATAAAAAGTGTAACTCGGGACCTTTGGGACAAAAATGGCCCTATTGAAGCTGATTACAACATGGTGTCAGCAAGAACTAAAATCTAGGCTGTTAGATTTATAGTTCAAATTTGAGATATTTTGTTAAAGAATAAATTAAAGTTTTAATGTGATGTCGCATTTGCCATATCTCTGTGAAGTTTTGTGTGAATAAAATCTATATACCATTTGCATATTCTGGAGTTTGACATGAGGGCAAAAAAGTATCTCGCACCGTTTTATTTTAGTTGATCACAAAATCATTTGACCAACAGAAAGCTGCTTGTTTAAAAAGTATCACTTTTGACAATAGACAGTGCACCTTTATGCTTGCAAAATGTTTTATTTCAGCGTCACTTTGGAGACTTTCTGGTTGTCAAGTTTGTGGAACATGTTTATAGTTTATTTGATGAACTACGCTGTGGTTACTCTGTTAGGACATCTGCTTGACTTCAAACATTCAAGAAAAAAGACCTTGAGACCACAAAAGACGATTTTTCCGAACAATGTTTTAGCTGTTTCTGTCCAGATAGTCAAATTAAGTGTGGTTCAAAACAACAGTTTTCAATTTGAATTGTCACTGTATAAAAAGAGAAAGATAATAGAGACATCAATAATAAATTATTATCTGTTCCATATGCAAAAGTCATACAGATTTGGAAAGAGTGTGTAAATAATGACAGAATTTGAGTTTTTGTGTGAACTTGGGTGAAAAGTTAGCTCTGGATAAAATATGTTCTGTTTAGATCCCACTTAGCTTTATATTTTGATATCCTGTGTTATTCAGACATTATTAAGTGTGACTTAAAGGTATATTTCACCCCAAAAAAAAATTATTAATGGACCTTCAGTCCATCTACAATGAACAGGAGAACAGCTAAATAAAGGAGGTTATGTTCATGTTAGCAAAATGTTAGTGATACCTTAATGTTTCACAGATTTGATATACATCATACATTGATATACTCGTTCTTACAGACTGTTGTTGTGGAGACAATGTAATGATTGTTTCTATCACAAGTTGATAGTATCTTTTTATAAGACCTCAGTGTGTCCAATTAATTCCAGAGCCATTAATGATTTTGCCTGCATATGCTTATTTATTTATTTATTTATTTATTTGTTTGTTTTACTCTCAAAATGCGATAGCCATTGAGTTGATGAATTTCACACTTTATTTTAATGGTCTGTTTGTTGAATTTAAGTTACATTGCATCTACATGCCTACTAATTCTCATTAGATTATAAGTAGACTGTTAGGTTGGGGTTAGGGTAAGGATTAATGTAAGTTGACATGTACTTGCAAAGTTTCTTATAGTCAGTTAAATGTCTGTTGAAGGAGCAGTATCAACAGATGTTAAGCAGACAGTCTACTAATACTCAAATAGACCAGCAAAATCAAGTGTTAGCAAAAAATAGTAATTTGTAAGGCTGCAGGATATTGAAAAAATCTGACATTGCGGTATTTAGTTTTTTCTGTAGTGTATATTGCAATATGAGTACAATTTTACCAGATAACTTCATCTCTGTTTAGTAAGAATTTAAAATTTCAATTTCACAAGCATGTATAAATGCAATAAAGATGCAGTTCAGGTACACAGTAATTGAGAAATCCAATGTAAAATAATACTGCATAGTCTTCATTTTATGAATAATTCAATAAAAGTAATAGTTATTAAAGTTACAAAGGGTACAATTTCTTTGGCCAGAATGCTTTTAAACAGTCACAGGCTTCAAACTCATGCAAATGATCAATTATAACCCAGACTCAACATTGCATATCCTTCGATGTGACTATTGTGAATGGTCACATTGGGATATCGATGCTAAAATGATATATTGTGCAGCCCTAGTAATTTATTTAAAAAAGATATACAGTTGAAATCAGAATTAGCCCCCTAAATTATTAGCCCCCTTATTTATTTTTTCCCCAATTTCTGTTTAATGGAGAGAAGATTTTTTCCAACACATTTCTAAACATGATAGTTTTAAGAACTCATTTCTAATAACTGATTTATTTTATCTTTGCCATGATGACAGTAAATAATATTTGACTAGATATTTTTCAAGACATTTCTATACAGCTTAAAGTGACATTTTAAGGTATAACTAGGTTAATTAAGTTAACTAGGCAGATTAGAGTAATTAGGCAAGTTATTGTATAACAATGGTTTGTTCTGTAGACTATCAAAAATATATACATAGCTTAAAGGGGCTAATAATTTTGACCTTAAAATGTTTTTTTAAAAATTAAAAACTGCTTTTATTCCAGCCGAAATAAGACTTTCTCCAGAAGAAAAAAAATATTATCAGACATACTGTGAAAATTTCCTTGCTCTGTTAAACATCATTTGGGAAATATTTTTAAAAGGGGGAAAAAATAAAAAAGGGGAGCTAATAATTCTGACTTCAATCAAAAAAAAAAAAAATTTAGGTAAAAAAAGACAAGCTATCCCTTTCATTGTCTAAATCCATTTAGATGGCAATTTTAACCGATAAGCTGTTCACCCATCTCCAGAGTGACATTGCTGATTGGCTGCGCCTGTTCCTCAGGGCTGGTGAACGTGCCTCACAGCACCTTCTTGACTGGTGTAACTGTAGGGTCCTGTGTATACATTTGGGCCGCGTGTATAGAAAACAGACTGGTAGTGTCTCTTTAAGAGGCTGGCGCTGGAGTCTGAGCTTAGCTGCCTACAGGCTGGGAGAATGCGGTCAACAGGACTCATTACTGCCTGAGTACTGCCAGACCTCAGACTCCACGCTGACGGCGAGCCAGAATCAAGCACACATGTAGGAGCACGGCGATGCTCAGATCCATCTCTCCAAGCCAAGGGAAAAATGCAGAGAGGGGGGATGGAGAGCAAATGTATTCAGTGGCTTCGTAATGTCAATGAATCACTCAGAGGTACTTCAGAGGAGATAGTGCAACAAGTCGCATCTGCTCTGATTTAGTAACCCTTCTGGCTCCAAACCTGTTTTATGTGTTTCAGCTCAGATAACATTCCTGAGCCCTGCGGTTGTTTGTGTGCCGCTGTTGTGGTTGCGGGAATCTAGCTCGTGCTTATCTGCGCATTGTAGCTGTTAGGACGTGTAGAGCTCAACACATGATAACAGATTAGCCTGCCTTTTACAGTCGCTCCTAAAAGCGGCCTGTGTTTCTGACTACGCCGTTCGCATTCCTTCAATTTACTGGCCTCTCGCTGAGAGCAGGGCTTTCAGAGCCATATTTTGTTTCTTTCTCTTTCCTGTCTCCATCCCACTATGTTTATGTTACCGGTTTCCACCTCCATTATCACACTGGGCCCTGTGTGACAGCAAAGGCGCCTGGACTAAACTGCAAAGTGATCAAAGATGGAACATCAAATACTTTCTCCGTGTATTTTGCATTTTGCCCTAATGGAGGGGGCCATGGGACGCCTTCGCTGCTTCAAATGAACATTTCTCAACTGCAAAAACCTGAACCGTGACACATAAACACAAGATTTATATCAATGGCTGTTGCTGGAACGCAGTGTATGAATGTACTGACTCATCCACCAAGAGACAAAGTATTAGATGAGACGAGAGCGTGTTTGATCAGTCTCCAAAGCTCGTGCCGCTCGACCCGGTCTTCAACCTCACTTTTATACACTGTAATCCTGACTCTTGTGTTCCTAATCTGGTCTTTCACTCTCCCTCTTAATTCCACTTCTCAGCATTTCACCTTCAGGCCATTCAGGAGGATGTTTCGTGGCACGTTCTTTTCTTAGCGATGTTTCCACAAATTGACACTGTGTTGAGTAACATCTTATCATGTTTGACGCATCTGTTCCAGGATCCCTCTCTATAAAACTGATTATGGCCTCTGCATTGTCAAGCACGCTTTCATTCCCAACTTGAGCGCAATGTTTTTCCACTCTGATCAAGTCCCTGGGTGAATCTCATGAAACATGGCCAGGTCATGTTTCAGCCCACAGTCAAAATGAATGAAATTACATCGTGCTGAAAGAAAAGAAAACCTGCATTTACTGTGATTAACGATATAAATAGATGCATTTATTCATAACAATAATCATTATGGATGTATTTATTTCATGGTCTGTTGAAATTCTTGATTCTGATTGGCTGAAAGGTTTGCAACAAAATTGCTTAATGCGCAAGTAGCTCCAGTCTGTTTTTATCACAGTTTAAAATGAATGCTCTTTCTTCAAACAATAGTAGTAGCCACAGTAAATAGTGGTGTAACGGATCACAAATCTCACAGCTCGGATCACATTATGGTTTTTTAGTCACGGATTGGACCATTTTTCGGATCAGCCAAAAAGGAGAGGAGTCAAATGTAATTTGCTTTCCATTTATTACAAACAGTACTGCAAGACACTTTTGGGTTTAACAAACAGAACTTAGAACCTATGATTTTATAAAAAAAAAAAATGAAGAAATAAAATAAAAATAAGTTATTCAGTTCTGTGAAAAAATCACTGTTACCACTACTTTTACTGATAACGCTAAACGTATAAAGTGTATATTTAGTATAAAATGTAGATTTAAAGGTATATTTAGTCTTATTTTCAAAAAATGATTCAGTTATTCACTCATAAAACTTCATGCGTCATTGCTAGATGTATCGCTTTTAAAGAATTATTCAATGGCATATTTTTGATGGCTGGTTGTCGCCACCTATTGGTTAAATGTATATTTAAAATAAATGTAATTTCTGCCTAGAACTTTCATTTTTGAGCGTCATTAAATGCATATGATGGTAATTTGAGTCTTTACCATAAACAGCAGTGGTTTTATTTAAACTATAAACTGTTATCTCCCAGTACTTCTGTGTTATTTGACTGTTTGTAGCATCATAACTAACTCAAAAGATAATTTAAACATATGCAAATCACAATCATTTATAATTTATGTTGCGTGGGTGTTGAGATTTTGATCTTTTAATGGTTAATCGTGCAGCTTACATTAGAGCTGTAACCCTACACTGGTCTCACGGTTCGGTTCAGTTACGATTATCATGCCATCAATTCAGTTTAATTCGATATCTCGGCGCATCACGGTGCATTGACGATGCTTTTCATACACAGTTTTATATTTTACTTCACAGCACAGCAATTCTTGTATTAAAGTGTATAAGTATATTTATGTACAATTTTGTCCTTTAATACAAACAGTCAGATTTATAAAGTGTACCTTTAAACAGCACAAGCATTTATGGAAAATAATATAAACAAATATAAATATCCCGCTCGCATTCTGATCCTTGTCTACCTAGTTCTCTTACACCCCTTTGATTGGTCACACACTCAACAGAAAGGGCTGCGATTGGCTCTTGCATGCGCTCTTCACAGATGAGTGACACTGATAAAGGGCAGCGGCGATCACAGCTTATCCATGATAGACGCGGTGGAGAAAACTCTGCAGGCACTTGCTTGTGTCTGTATCCAGAAGTATCGCTGTAACAGATAGGCCACTTTCATTTCAGGGAGTTCACTTTCATTCTCTCAATCCCAATGCAATGGGGACTTCTGCTGTAAGTGTCAGTGAAAGACTGTCTAGTAAACACACACACACGCAGTGAAATTGTGCACAGTTTCTGCGTTTTTAAGTAGTTGGAGAGTTGTAAATACTCGCGCTCACCTCCCTAGCCATAGTAAACTACGGCGACATAGCGCATATGAGATAAATGACATCAGTTCATAACCGGTTATGATCATTACAGAACCGATACCGAATTGTCCGCGTCTGCATTGCGGTGCACCAAAGAAACAATTTATTTTGACACTCCTAGCTTACACTGAATGCTTTAACGCAGGCTAAACAAGTAGTGACAGAAAACACCTAAGAAACCCACCACATCCCGAATAACCTTGCACAACTTCTTCCATCATCATTATATGTTAGTGTGCTTTCATACCTAGACTTTTTTTTTTTTTAGAAACCTGGCGTGTTTCCCCAGTTAGCGCGGTTCATTTGGCATATGTGAATACAGCAATCACGCTCGGATCCACGGCACAACAATCGGTCCAAGATCGCCTGAATGAGGCGGTCTCGGCTCGATTGAAACAAACTGGAGCGGATCGATTGTAATGAGAAAGCAATATGATCCAAACCAGGCTATATTACAATGTATTATGGATATGTAATATATAAACGGCTATATGAAGAGAGATTTATGAGTAGGGCAGGATGTCATTCCTACCGGTAAATGTGCGTTTCATGTTAAATACGAAAATGAAAGCATGTTCAACTATTAATGAGAGCTGTTTATTGGTTAGGAAAATCGACCGAAACTGCAGTCGAGGTTTATCTGTTATTTCTCTCTATATTGTAAAGCCTGTAAAGCATAATTCTAGCCAAGGCTATATATGAGAAATTTTTAACTCTGATTTATATTTGGTGTTGATGTCTGGGGGTGTCACCATTCAAAATTAATGTGCAGCTTTTTGCCTATAATGTCTTATTGCTCATAGTCATAAATGAAATAAGGACGCATGACAGCTGAGAGGGACTACTCTAATAGTAAGCCAGTGACACTCGATGGATCCTTCATTCCACTGTGTAATCTCGAGGACACAGACGTGTTTAACCAACTCAGGAAAAACCAAGTCGCAAATATTTTGTGCAGAGGTAGCTAGCATAGGTTACTATGAGCTATTTAGATATGAAAGTCATTTATATGCACGCACCATCTTCCTTTCTTTTCTTTCTTCATGCACTTTGTCTCTGTTTGTCTGTGACTGATTCAATATGTGGACTAGAAGATCTAACATGAGAAAAATTTGGTCAGATATTTCTTGGCAAAAAGCAAAACTAGTTTTAAATTGTTGCATAACTTGTCGTGCATTAAATAAGGAATAAAGTACATTCAGGCAGTTGTTAAAACAGTATAAAGCCTGACAGGTTTATCTGTTGTTCAGTACAAGTCTGAAAGGCTTTATTCTGCGAAAAAACAACCACCTGGGTATACTCTATTGTGTTTAAAAAAAATTAAAATAGCCGTAATAGTTTATTAATACTTTAATAAATGCAATGATGACCAAATTGAAAATGACTGAATGGAGCAAACACTAACCTACGTATTACTCAGTCACAAGATTGCACCAAACTGTAAAATACAGCAGCGTGACAAGCTTGTTAATATGAATGTGAAGGTAATCACTGTTGTTCAAGATGATTCAAAGTACCTGATGAAGCCTGCGTTGTTACTGTCATCGTTTCTTTGGTAATAAAATACATCACAATCAAATATTCCAGACAGCCATGTAATAAAGGATTTTAAATGACCTTTGCCTCTGTGTTGTGCTTTTAAAATCCTTTAACGTATGGCTATTCCCTTATTTAATATATTTTTTTTCAAAAGTGCAATTAGATTATGCAAATTTATGCATGTAGTTTGATAACTTTAATTCATGAAGATAATTTTTGTGAATATGATTAATTTGACAGCTTCGGTGATTATAACTGAATGAACTGAGTGAATGATTCTCCTGTAGATGTTTAACAAGCGGTTTGTTTGTTCTCTTCCTCTGATATTTTTTCCCCTTCAGCTGATATCACTTATGAGGGTTTAAAGCTTTGTGGCTCCACACTGGTGCGTTATCAATCTCTGTATCAGTGTATAGTGCTCTCCACCCCGGCTTATACAGCTGGAGGTGTTGCTGTCGTGTAACCGCTGATAGCAGGTAAGATATTCCTACGGGATGGGGTTTGCTGTTTATGTTTGTTTGGTTTTGCCCATCAACTATGGGAAATGAGGCGCTGTGATTCTGAGGGACACTTGAGACTCTCGTCGCCATCTGATATTTATGTTCGTTTTGAGTGATAGAGATGTAAGGCGGGCTTGAAGCAGTCTGAGACGTTGGACAGGTTTGAATCGCGCCTCTCGTAATGAGATCCTAGGTGTGGAATGTGGTGTTTTACTAAACAGCAGCATGCCTCTTTTAGTGTGGCCTTATTTTGTCTGGGTTTAGGCCTGTCCGGACCTGCAGGACGAGCAGCACAGCTCTAAGAGGAAGCACCCATAGCATTACCAAACACACAAGTCTTTGTACCTGGGGCGATATGCAACCTGTCTGTCTGTGACAAAATGCTCACGCACTCAGATGTATCAGGTTACAGCCCTGACAAATCTGCATGTCTCCGTCTCTCTGTCCCAGATTTCAAAGCTTATCTCCGTCTTTTTTACTCACAGGCTGTAGTGATCTGTTGTCCTCACTCCCACCTATTTATCTAAGATCCCCTGCAGTATAATTGAGCACAGATTGAAGTGAATAAGACAGGGCTTGTGTCCATGTGGCTGTGATTTGTATTTGTTTTGTCATTGTATATACAGTCGAAGGCAAAATTATATTAGCCCTCCTGTGAAATAGTTATTATTATTTAATTTCAAACGTTTAACAAAGCAAGGATGTTTTCACAGTGTTTGCGAAAAGAAAATATATATTTTTTCTTCTGGAGAAAGTCTTATTTCTTTTAGCTTGGCTGGAATATTAGCGGTTCTTATTTCATTTTGCATTTCTTAAAGCAATTTTTAAGGTCAATATTATAAAACCCACTTAAAATTTTTCTTTGACTTCCTGCAACCCCCCCCCCCCCCCCCCTCTCTTTAGGCTAGTAATTTAAGCTTATAGCATCTTGTAAAATATAATGTACTGTGATCATGGCCAAAACAAAACAAGTCAGTTATTAAATTAATAACTAAATTATTTAAACTATTATGTTAAAAAGTTGAATGAAAATCAAATCTACATTAAACAGCTCTTTAAAAGAATAATTTCCCAGGAGGGTTGTATTTCATATTTTGCTGCATGTTGGAGACAGAATTCAGAATATGGCCCTAAAATCAAAGATACTAGGGCAAACGTTCTCTATGTGTTTTGGTTTTTGTCTCATATTTTAGTAGTTATGCAGTATCACATGAGCATTGAGTGCAGTATGACACAAGGACAGTTTTTTTTCCAGAAAAAAGGCATGTGCGTCTTTGGTAAATAAAAAGTTAATAGTACAGCGTTTCCTCTAGGATTTTTCCAGCTGTGTTGGCAGGCCTTTAACACAGATCTTCCAACTACCTATGAGCGCAGTAAAGATCGCATTCATGTAATACGAGCATGTAAATCTCTTTGCTTGCACTCCAATTTTCTCTATTCATGCACAAAACTTCTTGCACACCTTCAAATATACACTGCTCATGCGCTGATTTTCTTGTGCGCTCTTAAATAAACGCTGCTGAAGTGTGATTTAAGGCTGTAACGAGTATGTCACCAACATTTATTAGATTTGCAAGGAATATTTATGCATGTCTCCAGTAGACCTACAGAATGGTATTGATGCTTTCTGAAGTAAAACATCCATAAACTCAGCAAGAGAAGGTTGTTGTATGCAGAGCCATAGACCTTTATCTATAAAAAAAGTATAAAGGAAACTGTTCATCATAACTGAAAGTTACAATGTGTTTGCTAGGCCTCGCGCATCGCACAGCCCTGTCAGTCAGTCAGTCAGTCAGCATGTCACCTTAAAGGGTTGAACAAATAACGCATAGCACTACTACGATTGCAGAAAAGTTTGCTCTATATACTTTACTTACATCTTAATACATTTGGGTGCAATTATAACCCGCTATAAAAAAAAACCAGTAACAACTAAGAAGCTGTAAAGTAGCCGTGGCAGGAATGAATTTTGGTGTGGCGCCCCGCCATGGAAGAATGAATGTAGCAGAAACCATGTATCAGAATAGATTTTAGACACACTATTGACTGTTTTTGTCAGTTTTGCAAGCTAAAATATCAAACCACTACAGGACTGTTTCTTGTTAACACACTGTGTGTTTCATTTCTAAATGAATTCTAAAAGAGTTCTGAATGAGTCAAGTGAGCATAAGAGAATTAATTTACAAAGAGACTTTGATTCAAAAAGAGTCATTTACTTTACTTGCTTAGAATGAATCAAATGAACACAAACCCATCGCATTCTTTTTTGACAGTTCACCCCCCCAAAAAATAATTCTGTTATGAATTGCTCACTCTGATGTCTTTCCAATCCCTGAGATCTTTGTTTGTCTTCGGAACACAAATTAAGATATTTTAGGTGAAATCTGATAGCTTCTTCGTCCTCTATAGATGGTGACTGTCCCGAGATGTTCATAGTCCAGAAAAGGAACCAAAAACCTTGTCAAAACCTTGTATGTGACTTCAAAACTACTCTTGTGACTTCAGTGGTTCAACTGTAAAATTTATAAGAACACTTTTGTGTGCCATAAAACTGTAAAAATGTACTTGCCTATGTCTTCTGGGTCAGATTAAATTGCAAATTTACTACCGGCAATGCAGTGCTTGCGTGCTGCGCTGCTGACTCTAATGGTAATATGTTGTACTGCCTGTAGTAAACACGCGTCACAGTAGAGAAGACACAGGCAAACAGTCATATTTACAGTTTGTTTTGCTGCACAAAGTGTTTTTGGAGCTTTGTAAAATTACAGTTGAACCACTGAAGTTACATAGTATGTTTAGACAATGTTTTTGGTTCTTTTTCTGAACTTTGAACATCTCTGGACCATATGGAGGATGAGAGAGAGCTCAGATTTCATCTAAAATATCTTATTTTGTCTCAAGGCTTTGGAATGACACATGAGTGAGGAAATAATAACAGAACTTTGTTTTTTGGAGGAACCTTTAACTTCACGATACCAAGATCACAGAGTGAAATGAACAGCAATACTAATAGTACATTTTGGTTTCAATGGTTTGAAATGCTTTGACACAATGATTTCTCTTGCAAGATTTGATTCATCGTGCTTGCATAAATATAGATGAGTAATGAGGAAAATACTATATACAATCACATTCGAGGGTATCTAAAAAAACTGATTTCCTCCATTTCAACCGAAGGTGGGCAGAACCCAGACTACATGCTTCATGGTACTGGAGTCAAGCCCGGATCAGATCCAAGGCGAGCTCAGGCAGGAGACGGGTCCACCGTGGCTCCAGAGGACGCTGTCCGCTTCCTCAGCTGCTACTGTTCAGGCCACTGCCCCGAAGATGCCACAAACAACACCTGCGAGTGAGTACACTACCTGCATCTAACAGCGACTCTCTTTTAAATGTGAACAATGTGAATTAAACCACCTTTGTGTGTTTGCCCAGGACAAATGGCCATTGTTTTGCTATCATAGAGGAGGATGAGCATGGCGAGGCGATCCTGACCTCAGGCTGCATGAAGTATGAGGGATCCCACTTTCAGTGCAAGGTAATTCATGAGCGAGACAGTGAGGAATAGATGTTAAGTGCTAAGGCATTACGATTGACTGAATGTGGTTATTGTCGTCTAGGACTCTCCTAATGCTCAGACCAGACGGACCATTGAGTGCTGCTCCACAGATTTCTGTAATAGAGACCTTCAGCCCACACTTCCACCTCCTATTCCAGGAAGTAAGTGTAACGCTGCTCGAGAACCTTAATATTATAAATATATGAAAACATCGCTTTAAAGTGTGGAAATTACTCAGTGTGACCATGAAAAACTATTACTAAATGATAGCACATTAATCATTATATAAATATAATTGGATTTAAAAAACTACATTGTAGGCCTGTCACAATAATCACTATATTGACTTATCACACAATACATGGACATGACCTCAGTCGTTTTTGGTGATGCAATATATATCGCCCATACATAACCAATTCTAGCAACATATTAGCTGATTGCACAACCTCTCTATCTCTATTGGAGGTGTCAGTTTCAGTATGGTTAGACACTATAGTATTTGCTATAAATTACTATAGTATATTTCATTATGGGTGTCTGACAACTGAAAATAGATCTGGTAGCAGATATCGCAGCCTTGGTTACTTTTTACCTCACCTTTTTTAACATTTATTATTATTTTACTTGTTTAGGATATACATTTTCACATTTTGATTCCAATGTCTGATTATTAAATTGTTAAAATGACTATAATTAAATTAAATATTTGTAAGAATAAAATATTATGCGTTCTTTGGAAGAGTGTACTTGCATTATGTTGCTATTATATTGTCATTTTGGCATTATATAATAAGGTGGCATAAAATTTAAATTACAATAATTTTAATCTTAAAATTACAATAATATTGTTTATCGCAATATATTTTGGTGCAATATATCATACGACAAAAAAAAGATATTTTGACAGGCCTGCTACATTGCCCAATGCACTATACTTACATTGCTGAAGGTTAAGTAATTGATAATCAACAAGGTTTAACTGCACAAAGCAGTTGCCACCAACCACCCGATGCGAAGTACTTTAAAATCCTTGAACGCACAGCAGCCCATTGATTATCCCACTTATTCCGTAGTCATTTGCCAAGATATAGACAAGTTAAAACTAGTATTGCTCCATGCAGTACAATGTAGGACACATATCTCGATTTGAATTCACAGGTATTCACAGGTAGAGAGAGAGATAGAGACTATGTATATGACATGGGCATATCTAATAGCTCATAGTAAAATGTGTTCGCTACCTTTTCGCAAACATTAAATAATGCTTCTAAAGAAAAAAAAAAGGTTAGTGCTCAGTGGTTAGCACTGTCACCTCGCAGGAAGATTACTGAAGTTTGCATGTTCTACCTGTGTTCATGCGAGATTATTCCGGGTGCTCCAGTTTCTCTCACAGTCCAAAGATATGTGGTATAGGTGAATCGATTGTGTATGTGAATGAGTGTATGGATGTTTCCCAGTACTGGGTTTTAGCTGGAAGGGCATGCGCTGTGTAAAACATATGCTGAATAAGTTGGCGGTGCATTTAGCTGTGGCAACCCCCGATAAATCAGGGACTAAGCTGATGGATAGTAAGTGAGGAGAGACGTAAAATACATGCGTTCAAAATTTAGTATGTGGAGACAGCTAAATTTTCAGCATCGTCACCCAGTCTTAAATGGCACATGGTCTTTCAGAAATCATCCTAATATACTGATTTGAATCATTCTAATGATTTTCTTTTAATCCAGAACCTCCATTTTGGAACGCCCACTTGCTGGCCTTCCTGATCTCTGTGACAGTTTGTTGCTTCACTTTGGTTGCCATTACTGTGGTGTGCTACTACAGGTGAGACTTTTATTTCATAATGCCATGTTTATTCAGCTAAAATGAATGAAAGATGCACCTCAGTCTGTTAATTATTGACCAGTGTGCTGATAACACTGGCACAGGCACACCTATTAAAGAAAGACAAGTAAATTGAGTAGCTTTCGTGTATGACTTTAATGCTTGGATATATATATATATATATATATATATATATATATATATATATATATATATATATATATATATATATATATTTATATATATATATTTATATATATATATATTTATTGTGACTTGGTAATAAGTTACTGATTCAATTGTAGAGCAGCTTCTGTGATTGTATAGAATGTAATGATATGCTGTGTGTGGTCGTTTGATCAGGTTTAAGCTGCAGACGGGACGGAGACATTATCAGAGGGATCTGGGGCCGATTGAGGCCTTCATCCCTGCAGGAGAGTCTCTCAAAGATCTCATTAGTCAGTCCAGCACTGGCTCTGGGTCAGGGCTCCCCCTGCTGGTGAGGCTCTGTTTGTGAATGTCTTTTTTGTTGTTGAGAAGAACAAGGTTTTGACAGTTCTTTGAAAATATGGAAGAAACCAAGCTTCTTAAGACACATCTTTTTAGTAAAGCATTTATTTATTTGTGATTTTCATTGTCACTTTTATACGATTTGTTACATTTTGGTTATTTAGTTTTTTTGCCTCCTAGTTTTTCATGATTTGTTTTGTGATTTTTATATATTTTTTTGCAATAAAAATGCTGATGGTTATTCCTAGAAATTTGCTGACAATTTTGCCATTGTTAAAAAAAAAAAAAAAAAAAAAAGCTTTTCTGTCTGTTCCATTGCTCCGTTTGTTAGATTTTTGTCCTACTTTCTTTTGCAGTCTGAAGCACGTCAAACGCACAAAACGCTCAATTCGCGCCACATGATGCCTAAACCAATCTTTTCATTGACTTTGTATTGTAAATCGCTCGTGCTTCATCTGCGTCTGTGTACTGCACAGGCTGCAAAACATTTCCTCCCACTCTCAAGTAATGTGGATTGTGAGGGCACAGGTGATATATCATTTTTCAAAAGACACTCAAAAACATCACGTCCGTTGTGTATGCATCGTCTATTAGTCCTGTAAAACAATTGCAAACTGAGATAAATATAATTTGATTATATGGTTTGGAATTGTATTTTTTATGAGATTATTTACATTATTTTGCGTTTAAGAATTTGCAGGATCGCAAAAATTTGCGACTTTTTGAGATCACAAAATTGCGAAAAACTAGGGGTCGGATTCATTGTTCTTTATTGTTTTATTATTGCGGTATGACTTCTGGCTTTTCACTGGGATTTTATGCAAGCTTGTAATTTTCTGCATTTTTTACTTATTGTTGTATATCTTGTAGCGCTTTGAGTTTAAGAAAAGTGCATCATAAATTAAATATATTATTATTATTATTATGTGAAATGGGATTTCTTATTATGATAATTAAAAAGTCAGGAAATTTATGAAAAGTTTAGACATTCTTAAATATACAGTAAAATGATTTGTCGGCCATTTTGATATTTTAATCCCTTAAATATTTTGTTTGTTTGATGTTTGTTTTTTATTTTATGTATTGGTTTGCTGTTTTTTTTTTTTCAAACCGTTGAAGAATGTGTTTTGTTTTTGTTTTGTTTTAAACACTTGAATGATGTTTTGTTTTTATTTTGTTTTTCAAAGAATGATTTCTTTGTTTTAATGTTTTGTTTTTTGTTTTGAATATATGAAATGGTTTTGAAACCATGAAGAAAGAATAATTCGTTTTTGTTTAGTTTAGTTAAATCCTTGAAGTACAAATGATTTGTTTTAATGTTTTGAGTTCAAATGTCCACTTCTTTTGTTTCACAGGTTCAACGCACCATCGCTAAACATATTCAGATGGTACGTCAAATCGGAAAGGGCCGTTATGGAGAAGTGTGGCTCGGCCGCTGGAGAGGAGAAAATGTGGCGGTGAAAGTGTTCTTTACGCGTGAAGAGGCCAGCTGGTTCAGAGAGACTGAGATTTACCAAACCGTGCTCATGAGGCATGAGAATATACTCGGTAGGTTCATTAACAAAACAGAAGTCAAAGATACTAAGCACAATTACATATTTTTACAAAACTAAGTATAGCATTTTAATAATTTCATAGGATACTTTCTTCACAAAACCTCATAATAATCATTATTCATTTACAAAATATGCATACACAGTACATAATGTATTGCATTTAACTTGAATCCCACCCCTCTGTATCCTCTTTACATTATTTATTGTTTTTTTTGTCTGTCCTGATTTGGTTTTGCCTTTCTACCTTTCTCCAGGCTTCATAGCTGCAGATATTAAAGGCACAGGAACGTTCACTCAGCTTTTCCTCATCACAGATTACCATGAGAATGGATCCCTCTGTGACTATCTGAAATACACCACCCTGGACACACAGGCTCTGCTGAGACTAGCATACTCTGCCGCCTGCGGCCTGTGCCACCTCCACACAGAGATCTACGGCACGCAGGGCAAACCTGCCATCGCTCACAGAGACCTAAAGAGCAAAAACATACTGATTAAAAAGAACGGCACATGTTGCATCGCTGATCTGGGCCTGGCTGTCAAATACAACAGGTGAAAATGACTGTAAAAACACTCCGCATAATACACACATCATTTATAGCTAGAATGGAGTTTCATTTGCAATTTACTGACTCCATGCTTTGCTTTTATAGTGATACCAACGAGGTGGACGTGCCTATAAGCACAAGGATGGGCACACGGCGGTACATGGCACCAGAGGTCCTGGATGAAACCCTAAATAAGAATCAATTCCAAGCATACATAATGGCTGATATTTACAGCTATGGTCTCATTGTTTGGGAAATGGCCCGTCGATGCGTCACAGGAGGTTTGTTTTACATTAGAGTGTATTTTAGGTTGTGACAACATAGGCACCTTTCAAAGCTTGATTATGTCTGTCATTTATTTAAAATGTTCTTTTCTTTCTATGTAGGTATTGTTGAGGAGTATCAGTTGCCATACTGGGACATGGTACCCTCAGAACCGTCCTATGAGGACATGAGGGAAGTGGTGTGTGTTAAAAGCATGCGGCCAGTGGTGTCTAATCGCTGGAACAGTGACGAGGTAAGATCTAGCACCCTCAGTTCAGATGCAATTTCAATTTACTAAATGATATGTCAGAGTAAAAAATAGTAAGTGTGAAAAATATACATATTTATTATATTTTAAAATGTCATTTATTGCTTTTAAAGGCAAATTTCAATTTTCAGCAGTCACTTACTTAAATACAGTCTTCATTGTGTCACATGAACCTTCAGATATCATTACATTGCTGATTTGGTTCTTAAGGGATAATTATTATAATTATATATTCACAGATACTAAATTTCTTAACTGATTCTGCTAGACCAGGGATGTCCAAACTTGGTCCTGAAGGGCTGGTGTCCTGGAGAGTTTAGCTCCAACTCTAATCAAACATACTTGATCCAGCTAATCAAACTCTTACTAGATATACTTGAAATTTCCTGGCGGGCGTGTTAAAGCAAGTTGGAGCTAAACTCAGCAGGACACTGGCCCTCCAGGACCGAGTTTGCACACCCCTATGCTAGACGAATATAATTTTCAATTAGTTTGGTTCAAATGAATACTTGGTGTCAGTCAAAACTGTAAAACTTATCATTCAAGCTAACATTAAATAAATTTCTAAGATCAAATTGATTTCTTAATTTATAAAAAGTTTTACTTCATATTCATTTATTAATTCAGCTCTTTTGATTGACAAGACATAATTGGGTATGTTAGCTGAGTTATACAATCAACCAATACTGATAATTCTCTATTATTATTGTAAATGTTTGCAACAGTTGCAAACTCTGACGCAGCTTTTAGGATGCTTTGATTAGGACTAAAAAAGTAAAAAACATTTATTTAAAATTTAAATCATGAATAAAAATACTTGAAACGGGAATTTAACCAAGATATATTGACAACATATAGCACTGCAAACCATAAATTTGTTCATGCTGACTGTGAAGAGCATTTCCAAAATGTGTTTCACCAATATCTTATCATTTACTGAGAAAAAGGATATTATAAATGTGCTTATCTGTCTATAAATCATCCATTTGCATGACGTTGACAATTATTTGTAAATACATGCCTAAATACATGCCACTTCTCTCTTGTCTCCATCTTAATGCAGTGCTTACGAGTCATGCTAAAACTTATGTCTGAATGCTGGGCCCACAATCCAGCCTCACGCCTCACAGCTCTTCGTGTCAAGAAATCCCTCGCCAAAATGGTTGAATCACAAGACATCAAAATATGAGCAGTACTCGTTCCACTGCCAGTCTGAAAGAAATCAAGGAGATACTTATGCTCATTTTGTGAATTACTGCTTCAGTTCCTAACCAGACCTAGGGGGGCACTGCTGAGCAGAACATTTACCTCCCTGTCTGGCTGTAATTCCTCACCCATGTTGCAGTTACGCTCTTAGTGTCATATAGCACCCTCTGCTGGACAGTATGTGCCATAACGCATCAATGGGGAACCAAGGACGAAAAGGACAACTGATCTACAGGCATCGGTACTCATGTCAGCCCCATCGCCACTATGTTTCCTTTTTTCAGGAACTCTTATGTTTTGGGAGAGAACTGAAAAGCATATGGTGCTTTCTGTGAAAGCCGTGAAATATGAAACATTGGTATGGAGGACTAGCATAGTGGCAAGATTTGTCATGGGAGCGCAGTAATGGAGCCAAGGTTTTAGTGAATGACTTGAAAAGTGGACATATTTGGGGTGATTTTTGGACTGAACCCCCATCCATATGCTTGGGATGTGGTCTGGTGTGGTTAACGACACAAAATGGACACACTGCATTTGGGCCATGTGTGGTAGTGGCCACCGAATTGCTTCTCAATTGAAATCAAATGACCCATATTGTCATATATATATATATATATATATATATATATATATATATATATATATATATATATATATATATATATATATATATATATTTAAAGAACGAACAAACAAAAGTGTCCCATTAACTACATATTGATATTTAAAATTCATAGCATTTTTGAAGACTTATTCCTTCAATTGATTATGTTCTGAGCAACTATCCATTTAGATTTGTCCAAACGAAGAGGTTTTCTAGTGGAACCCTTCCCATTTTTCGAAGACTAAAAACGCATTCACCGATAAAAACCGAAAGTTCATGAGTGATGTGATCATAACTCTAGCTCTGGCCTGAAGCATAGAAGTACCCCCGGTCAAATATTGCCAACACTGCAGCTATAAAAGATCTGTTAATCTAGAAGATATGGTGACTTTCAATCTCTTGGAGTGGCAGATCTGACCCGACTTATTGCAGATGTGTCGGTGCAAATGGATGCCCACTGCTCCCAAATGCCTCGTAACCATTGTGTTATTTTATCCAATCGCCTTCAAGTCAGTCCCAGTATGTCACATCTGATTTGCCCATTTCAGATTGGACTGCCATTTGCATTGCCTCATGTAAATGGTTTTGCCTTGAATCTAATGTTGTGATGCTAGGGAATTATATGACTCATAAATGTCTAATGTGATAGAATAATGCATGTGCTATTTATTCATGTCATGTCATATAGTATGAATTATTGTGGTAAGATACTTTTACTTGCAGGACTATTAACACTGTTCTTGCAACTCGAGAGCAGCTCGACCTTACAAATAATAGTACATTTAAAATAAAACCCTACATTTAACGACTTTCTAACAAAGTGTTAATTATCATATTTTGAGTTGACCCAATATGTAAAACTAGACCTTTTATATGGAATTTGCTGAAAAGTCAGAACATAGTCACCTTTTTCCTCTTAATAGCTTAATCGAAAAATGAAACCACAATGCATTATTAGCAATAGTCATAAAACAAGTAGTTGAATCATGGAAGTGCATTTAAAGGGGTGGTCCTGAGCGTATTTTTAAGGCTTGGTTCTGTTTAAAAGATGCAAAGCAATGTGTGCTTATGTTTTATTTGTAGAAAATATATATCGTACTTTGATTATAGACAGCTACTCAGCTAACATGAAAATGACTGTCATATTTCCTAGTTCCTTCGAAAGATCCGCCATCAAGAGGCTCTGATTGGTCCGCTAACATAATGTGCTGTAATTCGTGGATCGGCTTCAAGTCACCAGAAAAAGTGGCAAGCCCCTACAAGCATGCACTTTTGCGCTGTGTAAACACTGTCAGCCAGAGTAGCTGTTAGCTGTATCAGTTTGAGTCTGAATCAGACAGAAAAGGAAATGTTCACAGCTGAACATCACGCCTGCTCTCTAAAATAAGATCTGACTAGTATCTGTCACATATGTATTCGGAATAAGCCTGTGTAAGTAATCAGATACGTTCAGATATCTTTTGCGAGTTTGTTATTTCAGATGTAGAACGCAGGGAATGTGGCCACATAGAGAGACACTGCAGTGCTGGTGGAGATTGTGGGTGTTTACAGGGGTTTGACGGATACATATGAATTTGTAGCTAAATTGTTAGCTGTGCCAAACAGCATTCCCTGTTGTTTACATCCTTGTTTACGTCCTCGCTACAACATAACGTTAACGCTAGAAACGATGTATGTAATTGATCAATTTGAACAAATAAAAACACTTACAGGTTGTGGCTTACAATCCACAGCTTCTTCTATTATGGTTGGAGCTGCTCCTTCCTTGAGGAGTTTTTAGCCGAATCCAGCACTGAACTGGGAGATATTCTGGAAGCTGTCCTTTGTCAAATGCTAGAGCTATGTCTTTTTTTCATAATTCTCTGGAACATAATTAAATTGTAAGCACTTCTCTCTTTGAGTCTTGTCCTTTGGAAGCTCAAATACAGAAACAGAACAAGCTCTGTGAAAATAGCTGCATTTGGATGGCATTGCAGCTTTCTCTGCTATAACATTACAGTGCCTCTGGCCATGCCCCTTCGTTGCACGTGGTGTATGTGCATGATCTATGCCCGTAACCTAAGCATTTGTAATCTCGCTAGACCCCGATGTTTTTTTTTTTTTTTTTGTGGTCCCCAAACTTTGCTAAGCTAACTCTGTAAAGCCAATGTCTCCCTTTGCATTGAACTTTGAGCATATTACATTCAAAAATGTTGTTTATGTTCACACAGATACATTACACATCAACTAAATTTTCAAATATGATATCGTAGTGCAGTGTTTCCCAACCCTGTTCCTGGAGGCACACCAACAGTACATATTTTGGATGTCTCCCTTATCTGACCCATTAACTTCAGGTTTTGGAGTCTCTTCTGATGTTATGAAAAGTTGATTCAGGTGTGTTTGATTAGGGAGAGATTGAAAATGTGGACTGTTGGTGTGCCTTCAGGAACAGGGTTGGGAACGACTGTCGTAGTGGACCACCCCTTTGAGCCAGTTTGTTTATTCCACTTCCTGAAAGAGAGAGACATTAAAAATAATGTTGCTTTGCAATGAAAAATCAAATCTCCCTTTGCTTGTGCATCTTTTCTCATTGGTCAGGCTGCAGTTTTGTGCCTGTTTTAAGCTGTCCATTACAATATTACCAATTATACTGTAAAATCACTCTTGAATTGAATTAAGCCCATTTGTCTAGGTAAAGGACTACACAATGTATTTGTCAGAGTTGTTTAATATGTAAGAACATCTGTAAAATGGCCTGAATAATATGATTTTATTTTGTATTGTGCACAACATCTGGTTTTAAGAGAGGTGCCTTATGTTTACCAAGAAAATCTGTTCTGTACACAGAATTAGTCCAATGTATACATTTTTAAGTAAATTGCCTTATTTTAGTACACAATCATGTTTTTTTTTCTTGACTAAATAATTCATTGGATGTGGTCATTTTAAATGCAGTCGAAATTTGGCATGGGTCGGTATAAAATTGTTACTGTTGTAACTAGAAGATGCTGTTGTCCAAAAAACAAAATGTAAAAAAAAAAAAACTTGCACATACCGTAGGAATGGTATAGCAGAAAATGTAGGCGGTTTTAAAACCTACACTTTTCCAAACCGCGGTATACCTTGAAAATGGTTTTCATCCCATGCCCAGTCGAAATCCACTCTTGTCTGTACAAAGGTGCTCTATTTGTATTGGTACCTTTGTTTATTCATCACAACTTGATAAGTTGTTTTCATTCTGTGATTCTTACCTTATTAGATCCTCCACATTTTAAAAACCTAGTGTTTTATAAATGTTCTTGTATATACCGTCTTCATCTTATTTCTTTAGCTTACATTGTTTCCTCGGGCTCACTCCATATCCAGTTACAAAACCTTTTTTAAATATCATTGACACCTTCAAGAAGAGGATACATGCATACAAATTACAGCATGTCTGGCAGTTACGCACAATGTGCTCAGTCTCTCACCCTGGTCTCATCACAGCATGTCCTTGTGCTCTGTAATGAAGAGCAGTAGTCCAGACAGTGTGTTGTCCCCAGGCTGTGCTTTTCGTAATGATCCGTGCGTCAATTCTAAAGTAACCATCTCCCCCCGCCGCAGCTCCAGCAGAGATGCTCGGCTCACCGGCCCCTTTTTTTCTCCTTGTTCCTGTTTGAAGGAGGCCATTGGAACTCCACTGCGCTTCAGTACAGCCAATGAAAGGCCTCTCTCAAAGTCTATGGTCACTAAAAAGAGATAAAGTCCTGTCTCAGGGGCCTGGAACACCCCTGATGTAGGATTAAACGTACCACCATAGTTTAGAAGAGTACTTTTAGATGTGAGCTCCGCATTTGGCTTCTTTATGTCATCCAGGTTTGTGATGAACACCACTGGGGATTGTGGTAACCATGCTTGTTCTAAAAAGATAAGATTTTTTATGTGAACATTTTCTGTTAAAGGAAAATCTGCTTTGTCATGATGTAGTACTAGTGTTTTCCAGTGAGGGGCAGTGTTGATTTGTTAACACCAGGGATATCAATCTCAGTTCTTTGAGGGCCGCAGCTCTGCATAGTTTAGCTTTAACCTTCTGATCAAGCTAAGTGTGTCCTTCAGGCTTGTTTGAAACCTACAGGTAAGTGTGTTGAAACAGGGTCAACTAAGCTTTGACATCTCTGATGTTCACTATGTATGTCTTTTTGTACTAAACAATGTTAAAAACTAAGGTCAAATTAACTAACTGTATTAATAGGATCTTTTACCTCTTTGGCTGTATCTTTTGCCTCGTCCACTGGAATTCCTTTCTTCATTTCGCATCTGGTCTGCTGGCTTTTGGTCCCCCCTCCTTCTCTTTCCATCTTTTCTTCGCACCATCCTCCAAACCTCATCTAGGTTTAGGCTTCTAGTTGAGCTGGCTAGTTCTTCTGTATTACTGAACAGTTTTCCAAAAAGTCTCAAATGATCCTCTAGGCTTTGGCGTAAGGATGCTATTTCTTCCTGCAATTCCAAAACAGATCCACCAGGGGGCTCAGTGCGGTTTCCACAGCGCTCTTCCAACATGGATATTCTATTTGCTAATTGTTCCACCTCTTTTCCCAAACTCCAGAAGTCACTAACAGAGTAATCCACATCATCCTCTGCATTCGAAGGGTCTGCTGACGAGGTTTGGTAACCTTCTGTGCCCTTCACCTGTTGTTTCATTCCAGTCCTTTCTGAATATGGAACTGGGTCATCACTATTCATCTCATCTCCATCAGGATGCTTTCTCCGAAGTGAGGTCAGGCTCCGATCATGTGTTTCAATCTTTTGCTGCATCATTTGAATTGTCTGTAAAAGATCTGGAAGACTGAGCTCTTTCTGTCGGCTTTGCGACCAGTGTGTGAATTCCAAGACCTCTTCTCCAAGTAGGACTTCCAGGACTTCAGAGTGGCGTACAGCATCGTTCAGAAGGGAAGAGAAGGCGGCAGATAGGCCTTGAAGTTCAGCAGACTGTTCCCCGTCTTGCTCTCTCAGGCCTTGAATCTCCAGCTTGCTGTCCAGGAGTGAATCCTGTAGCTGTAAAATGCTGTCTTGAAGGCTCCTGCTTCTTCCCTGCTCAAAGGCCAATGATTCCTTCATATTCAGCAGGCCATGCTGAAGATCTTCCATTTCAGTAGCCTCATTCCTTTCTAAATCAGCCTCTTCAAGTGCAAGACTGTTCTGTCTCGCTAATTGGGGTAACATTATCCACCTCCTGCTCCAACCTATCTAGGGAACTGGTAATTATTTTACAGCTACAGGCCTGCTCAGCAGTTACTGAATCGTTTCTTTGAAGTAGATTGTAGATGTTCACCAGATCAAGCTCAATTTCTCTCAACTGACCCTCATGTGCACTAACGTTAGCTGTAAGCTCACCTAGGCTATTGACCACCCTGATGTGGGTGGCTTCTAATTCCAAACCTGTCTCTGCAAAATGCACTTCAGTGCGTTGTTCGACCTCCTCTAAACTTTTTTCTAGTTGTATTTGGTCTCTTTTCAGATCCTGGACGACCCTAGAGGAGTCTTTCAAAGCCTCTGACAAGCTGCTGAGCTGCACAGAGTTACTTTGTGCCTTCTCATCTATCCGAGTGATGGCCTCCCACGCTCCTGACGCCCGTGTTGGCTGGCCTTCCATCAGATTGACAAATTTATCACGCTCTCTCTGCAGTGCCCCTTCCAGCTTTTTTTGATCAGCTCTCACTTCCACAACCAAATCAGTAAGCGATTGAAGATTCACCTGTTGGTGTGACATAAATCATGAGTTATGCACTCAACCCTGGATGTTGAGATCCTCATTCGTGCAGAGTTAGCTCTAACCCTAATGAAACAGGATTACTAGGACATTAGGAGTTAGATCAAGGTTGCAATTGATCTCTGCAGAAAAATGAAGGCTAGAGTCAAGAATGTCTGTGTTAGGACTTTGAGTTGTAATTTAAATAGTTTAAATGATTGACTGACCTGTGATTCCTGACTCTGACTGATCTGGTCATCCAACTTTTCCTTAATTTTCGTTAGGTTGTGTTTTAGCAGTTCTTGTTGAGTCTGAAAGGCCCTCTCCATCTGATCGTTCTGTGCCTCAAGTTGAGTTTTTATTTGGCTGATCTGGAGATGGTTGTACTCTAGTCTGTCTTGGAAAGGTCCACTATTACCTTCACCCTTGCTGACCAACCTGTTGTCTTCCTGTTCCATCCGCAACAGCTGCAAGTCCTGAGACAGAGTGTTCACCTCACTGGACAGATGCTCTAGTGTTTGATTGAAGCTTTCCAGCACTGGTTGAATCTGACTCATCATTGTTGACATTAACTGATGCATCGTCAGCAGAACGGATGAATCAAAGATTGGCAGGGGCTGAGAGGTGGAGATACCTTCTCTGTCACCTGGAATATCAATAACAAGCCACTCAAATGTTGGAGGAATATAATGTGTGCCTATATCTGATGCTGAGTAGGGGTTGAGATTGTGTCTAGATCAGCACTTCTCACACAGTTACAGAAATAGCTGTGCTCATGCCGGAATGGAGCCCCTAGAGAAAATAATTTTGCCTGGCAGACCCTGCATGAGCTTTTTTCGGTCTCTTAATCAAGAATAACCCTTTCCTTACATGCCTCCTACACAAACCCATCTCACTGTCCCTGAATATCTTAATAACTAATGCATTTTTGATGGATGTTCATTCACAGGCTGTAATTGCATTGAGAACTGAATGAGCTCATTGGCTGGATAACATTTCCTTGAATGAGGCTAGACTCCAGGAGAAGCTATAAACCCTTATCGAAACGGCTATTCCATGACTCATGCTGAGCTTGTAGTTCAGTGATGACTTTTTGCCCTTCTTTCTCAGTCTCCTTCCGCCTGCCCACATCTCTGGGTGATTACATCACGTTGGAGTTTGTATATAAGAAAGAGAGGATATCCTCCAGAGGAAGATGTCATTGTTTTAGTCATACAGTTTAATCTAAAATCTTGGATTATACCTACTGTAATGTGTCAATCTACATGTTTTTCAACTATGCTTAGGTTTGTATCTTACCATCAGGTCTCTTGTTTGGAGAAGAATCATGAATGGGAGTTTCCTGCAGAGGTTTGTCAGCCCAGTTTTCATCTTCCATTAGGTCAGTCTCCGTCTTACCTCCTGAAAAAGTACCACCACCTACAGAAGTTAACCACAGTATTGTAAGTCTGCGGGTAAATATTGGGCCCACACATATTCCCCATTTCAGAAGGGTTATTTTAGGGCTTAAGCATATTCATGAACTTATTGTAGAACATTGCAGAACTCAAAATACTCTGTTGAAAGTTATATTAAATGGCCCAAGATTACAGAATGTTATGAAACCAAATATTATTTTTACTGATAATAATTTTTTTGTTTTTACAGCAGGTTTAGAGGTATTTGGCACATGTCAGACTTTTATAAACAAACAGTCTGCCTTTTGACTTTATGTACAAAGGTCTATTTTTAAAATGTCTTTTTTGATAAAGGATGAGAAGATTGCAGGATGCATTTTAAGTAACAAAGACAGATATAGACCTTTCTGTGCATGGTTATTTTAACAGACTAGGAAAATAGTCTGGCATTACAATAATAGTCTGACAGATATTTTGGATATGTAGGGGAAAATAACTTGCTTTCCCACTTAATGCATTTCATCAGTTCATTTACACAATGGTATTTTGCAATTAAACATTTTATATATATATATATATATATATATATATCTATATCTATCTATATATATATATATATGTATATATATATATATATATATATATATATATATATATATATATATATATATATATATATATATATATATATATATATATATATATATATATGTATATGTATATATATATGTATATGTATAATATTTTTATATATATTTTTAGATATTTATATATATTTTTTTAAAATTGCACCCTTATCTTAATGTAAACTATGTAAACGCATGACTTACAAAGTTACAATGCTAACTACTGTCCTGGCATGCATGATACAGCATTTTTATTTATTTCGACAGTCACCTGTAAGCTAAACTTGGTTTTATACTGTTTTCATGTAAACGTAGGGACCATTTCACATGTAAGTTTTAAATACTCCTGCTGAAGCTGCTAGAAAGATTAGAGCTGCTGGATTTATGCCGTTAATTTATCAAATTCTCCCAAAATACATGAAAGTATGTGGCTGTTCAACTAGGGGAAGAATATAATTATAGTTTTAATAACCTAATCATTGTGTTTCTTATGTGAATAACACACATCAGTTGATTATGTTTGATTATGTAAAATAATTGTTATTGCCAACTCCATAGACATCAGCATGTATTTTATAAACCATAAATATTATGTTTTGCCAGTACTTATGTGTATTTAAATGTATTGTACCCAAAATAAATATTATTAGCTCGGAAACACTGATTTATTGCAAATTATGAAAAGGGCCATGTGTGTCTTACTCTAGCTCAGCGCCAGCCATAGTAGGAAAGCATATTTGAGTTTAGCAGCTAATCACATAACACATTGAACGTTGTAAATACTCCGGTGTGGTCATTTGCTCCAGGGACCTGCCGAGGCTGATCACACAGGTGTGATCATGTTTTAAATGGTTAAACATTATCATTGCTTTTTTCCTTCTGGCATAAGTGACTGTTTCTCCAGCTATCCTGAGTGCCAGCTGACTCTCCCTTTCCTGTTGATAGACATTCACTGAGCCACAGGCCTGCTGCATATTTCCTCTGTTTGTCAGAAAAGGGTGTTTTAAAAACAAAGGAGCAGAGGTATGAAAGGTTAAAGGTAAAGCCAGCCTTGCCCAAAACAACAGACTTGCCTGACTTGTCATTGTCATTAACCTCAGACTTTGAAGCTCGCTTCTCATCCTCTGAAGGTTTGTCTGGAAATTAAAGATAAAAAGGAAGCAACAAATGAGTCGCCAACACTGGATGGGGCACTCTGATTTTCCTTTTAAAGAGATAGTTTAACCATGAATGAAGGTACATGCAAGATGTTTTGTTTTTTAAGCTAAAACTTCAGTCCTTGGTTATTAGAAGTCAATGGTTACTGGTGTTTTGAGAGTCTTGAGTCTGGAGCCAAGTTTCCTGTCTTATACTGACACAGTCAAACTCAAACATGATCTAGCAGAAGCTGTTTGTTTAGATGAGTGTGTTGTATTGTTCACTAAAATGCCACTTTTGCATAACCTGAATGTTGCAATCTATGTTAGAAGTCCCTGTTATGCATTATAAAAGGTCATATTTTGGTTTTGGGGTCTCCAAAAACAGGCATGCAATGCATGCAAGGTCAAAAAAACACTTTCGTTGTCTTGTAATATGCATTTATTTTTACCTAAATATCCCAACGACTCCTATATGATTAGTTCAGCGATTCATTTGTTCTTAAAACCCTGATTGGTCCGATGACCCAGTCTGTTGTGATTGGTTGACTGGGTTCAGTGTGAGACAGAAAGAAACACCCACCACGGCTATGCACACAGCTCACAGAGTATATGTAAGAGGCCAATGCAAGAATGCAGTAAAGCAATGTGGTCAAACACCAGCATATTACTCTACTCTTAAACCTAACCCCAAGTAATAAGAACAATGACACACATTCAGTCTTAATCTGAGTTCATTTAAATCTGTAAAGGAAGAAGCAGTCATCACGTTTTTAATATGGCTTTGGGCGCAATATGTGAATAGCCCCATAAAGATTTCACCTGAGAGATGCATTACAAGCACTGGTCTATAACAGATACGTGATTATAAGCTTCATGGAGCGATTATAAATTACAACACACAGTTAAATACATATTTTGCGAACTACAGAAAACGGGGCAAACAATTTTAATCACACTTACATGTTATGATCCAGAGGAAGAAGAAACTGGTCCCTATGATCTGTAACAGTTACTGACAAAGTCTAACAGAGTCCCATACATAATAGTCTCTGCCGCTCCTTCCTCTAATAGCAAATGGCCGCCGAATCCCACATTGCAGCGTAGGTTATTGTATCAATTATCAGAAAAATGACAGGAACAAACACAGAAAACTAGGTTGGCTACACAGTGGTATTGTTGTGAAAATGAACTTTAACCCTTTATTCCTCACAGCTGAATCTCCATCTGTCAGTGATCGTCATCTTCATGTCATGATCAGTCCCGTGATCCCCAGTGCTCTGCTAGTGTCAGAAGGGAAAGGCGCGTTCATATTTTACCGGAACCAGCACTTCATATTTGATGATGTATCTTATCAACGTCGATGCACTCAGGCAAAAGATCCGAACCAACACAATTCATTTATTCAACTCTGAGTCGACTATTTCATTAAAGAATCAATAGTTTTAAATACGGTGCACTTTCAGATTTAAACCTCAGCTGGATGTTTTCTCTTAGAGCTGTGTTACACACTGCATGAAAACCCAGAATAGCGGATGTAAATGGTTGTAAACAAACAGCATCATTATGCAACAAAGCTTGTTTGTAAAGATTATTTGCTGGGGCTGTGGATTAAAGGTAATAATGTTGTAAATAATTTTCAGTTTCTTCCCCAGACCGATTATTTTGCTTTTCAACACCTTAACGCCACATGTTTTAATTATAGGAGTTTTTCATGTTTATGTTTTTTCTTTTTCTTTTTAAAGTGTCAGTAGCCACTGGCATTTTATAAATTGCCAAGGACCACAGTTTCAGATAAAAATCCTCGGTAACACTTTTTTTTTGATGATCCATTTGAGCATTAGTAGACAGTCTGCTTAATATCGCTTGAAACTGACATTTAACAGCCCTTCAATAGACATTAAACTGATTCTAAAAAAACGTTGCAACTTATAAGAAACTTTGCAACTTACACTAAGTACATGTCAACTTACGCTAACCCCAACCTAACAGTCTGCTTAAAATCTAATGAGATATAGTTGGCATGTAGATGCAATGTAACTTAATTCAACAAATGGACCATCAAAATAAAGTGTGACCAAATCCTCTTTTGTTTTTCACATGTCATGGGCACTAAATATACCAGACTATGTTTCTTCATGATCAATATTAGCTTTATTTACCATATGTGTACACTTTAAAACAACATAAGCTCATTCTGAAAACGAAGCTCATATACGTTTCTGGAGATTACGAGTTGTGTAGCCAGAGCTGCGTATGGCTGCATTTCAACTTTCAAACAAATGCTATGGGCAGGATGATGCCGTTCCTTTTCTTGCTTACCAGTTTGTTCGGTAGCTTGAAACGTACGTCGGCAGACTTGAGATGTAAAGCGTGACCGCGGCGATGGGGTTCGAGTCCAGTGAAGAACGGTTCCAGAAAGCAGGTAAGACGAAAACAGAAGCCAAGAAATAAAATAAACAAGTAAATAACGGTAAAAATGTGGTCAAATCTGACACCGTGGTTTGGATTGCTTTTCAATCGGTCGGTTGGTCGGTCAGTCAGTAAGTTAGTTAACACAATGGTATCTAGTGGATTTACGTGTGAAGAGCAGGCACTAATGGCACTCACAAGAGAAATTTGAGATCCCAAAAAACGGAGGCCTCTGGCAGATTCGTGAAAAAAAAAATAACGTTACTCCTGGGATGTATTTTCCTCTCTCCAGAAATGTATATGTGGGTACATATTCAGAATGTGCCTGGGTTGCTTTTAAAAGTGTTAATTACATTTACAGTGAGCTATTATCCAGATGCAATGTTACCTTTTTCCAGGCAGTTGTGTCCACTATAGCCTGGGCAACAATTCCAGTGAATAGAAGAGAGGGTTGTGTGCTTCTGTTTGTATGCTGGCCGTAAGGACTGCTTATACCTGATCATCATCATCATCATCATCATCATCATCATCATCACATCTTTAAAAAATGTAAGTACTAAGGCTGTTTAGGAGAGTGACTCACATGAGGACTTGACAATCAGGAGCTCCGCCAGGACAGGGGTTCAATGACTTCACTGTTTGAGTCTCTGTAGCACAGAGTACAGCTCTGGTGACCACACGGTGATTAACATACGCACACCAGTTTCTGATGAGAGAGACGAGGTTTAAGTTAAGGTGGAAAAAGAAAAATGAAGGAAAAGTGAAAGATGAGAGCAGAGATCACAGGCGATTGCAGACTGATGAAGATACACGCTCTTGTTTTCCTGTTGTACCCTTTCCAACATGCTCAAGGCAAGATATTATCACTGAGCGAGAGGTTTTATATGTCGGTCTATTGGCACGTTCATTACATTTGTTTTTAGCTTTCTGTTGTATCTGAGAAGATCTGATAAACCCACATTGATTACAGTGTTTACACATCTTCAATCTTATTTTGGCAAGTCTGTGCTTTTCTGTGGTGTAGTATTTCGTAAACATGCAATAAAGTACACAAAATATATCCTGCAAAATCGACCTAGTTTGAGAGTCTGTTGCGTCCTGTCAAACACTGGACAAGTATGTTTGAAAAGGTGACAACTGTTCTCAATTGCATGTTGTGTAATAGTCTCATTTCCCAACACTGACAATAGCCGATGACGTATAAACTTTCACATGGGTTTAGAGGACAGTTCAGAGTATTGTTCTCATTAGAATCATTATACCAGACCTCAAGTACATGAATGGGGTTATGACTGTCTGTCTAGATTCACTGCTTGTTCAGATTCACTGCTTGTTCTTGTAAAGCTTATGGAACAGTTTATTCCCCTCAGATGACTTTTAGCATCTGTTCACATGGGATTTGGTCTTGTTTATCTTCTGGAAATGGGACACAAATGCATTGTTCTGCCGTTTTATTTCTGACATTATTTCCCACAGTTCTGCATATATACTTATGCAAACATTTTGGCAACCCTCTGTGGCTGCATAGTTATGTGCTTTCTTTATGAGAGAAGATCAGAGTGAAATACCATTGAGTTTCTAGAAGAAGCTAGATAATGTCACGTTTTTCAAACAGAAATGTATTGTAGCGTAGCAGTTTTGCGATGTGTGAAAATAAATTGAAACTGAAAAATAGGTTATGCAAAAGTTTGGGCACCCTCTCTTTTGTGGGTATTTCAAAACCTGTAGTCACTTAATGCTGATTAATTACAACACAAAACTGATTTGAGTCACTCAGTGAACCTTAACATTCCTAACACAGGTGCAACCAGTCATGAAAAAGGATATTTAAGATAACTGATTGCTGGTAGTGCTTCTCCTTATTGTGAACCTGAAAGTACCAACATAGAAACCTCAAAAGAATTTTAGCATAATTCATCAACATGAATTAGAAGAAGAATGCAAAAAGCTATCACAAAGGTATAAAGGCTATATCTCCACTATCAGAAACATAGTGAGAAAATAGAAGGTCACAGGAACGGTTCTTGTGAACGAAAGATGTGCTAGATCAGGGATTCAGGGACACTAGTGGGACTCAGCGATCCTGCAGGTGGGCCGCGAGGTGAAAATTAACTCTCACTATTATACCATAATTTTTTTAATTTCATTATTAATATGCTGTATTTAAATGATCAAAGTAATGCACTATTCTCTTCTTCTCTGATTGATTACTTACTCAGCGTAAAAACAGTCTGTTCGTTCACAAACTATGCGTGAAAGTGAAAGTCTCTCTTTGTGTATTTTTGTGTAAACTCATATATCTGCATAGTTGTCCAAAGTAATGTCCTGTGAGTGTTTTATAACGGACGTGCGGCCATAAAGGAGGATATAGAGAGGCTCAATGGTGTTTCTGCCATAGAATGTAAAATAAACTTTTATATGAGCTTCAGACGCGCTCTGGCGGAGCTGATTACTGTTCTTGTCAGTGATCTCCCAATATTATTCAGCTGCAAACTCAACCGCCATCAGGTCACCGCATTTCAACAGATTTAGGGTGTTTCACTGTATTTTACATTTGTTTGTATATTTTTTAATAGTAGATATTCACTCAGTCTAGTTTAAAGCAGAAGCTGGTCTTTTGCGATCTCACTGTTGACCTGTGGTTGTCTTTGATTCTATGTAAATATAATATGTAAAATTTTATATAAGAATAAAATTCTATATTTTTGATAGAATACTGATAACAGAAAATAAAAGTAGGCACAACAAATGTATTTTACACTGTCAGAAATAAAAGTATGCGATTTGTCACTGGGGTGGTACCTTTTCAAAAGGTACAAATTATTAATACCTTAAGGGTACATATTAGTACCTAAAAAGTATAAAAGTACCTCTTAAAATTTGTAGGTACTAATATGTACCTTTTAGGTATTAATATGGACCTTTTAGGTACAAATTTGTATCACCCCAGTGACAGCTCGCGTACCTTTATTTATATATACTTCATATATATATATACTTCATATATATATATACTTATATATATATATATATATATATATATATATATATATATATATATATATATATATATATATATATATATATATATATATATGTATATATATGTATATGTGTGTGTATGTATGTTAATAAATACAGGTTTAAATGAGCATTTGATACAAACATTTTAGAAAAAAATGTCAGACAGGTGGGCCATCAAAAATTGATTGGAGAAAGAAGTGGGCCCCGAATTGAAAAAGGTTAAGAACCCCAGTGCTAGACCAAGAAAAATATCTGAAAGGCAAGGATGGTTAGAATGGTCACAGACAAACAACAGAACACCTCAAAAGAGCTTCAACTTGCTGCTAATAATGTCATTGTACAATATTCCACAGTTCAGCGCACTCTTCACAAAGCTCAATGGAAGGTTGAATATTTATTTATTTTATTTTTTCAGAATATCAGCTTGAACTTGCAAGATGCAAATTGAGAACTTTGAAAAAATTAAGTTAGAGCTGTAAGAGAACCTTCAAGGAATACATTTCAAATCTAATGTGGACATTTACCAGAAACCAGCTCAGAAAATTAGTTGTTGTTTTTTCTTTCTTTCAAGTTTTACACTTTGCATGGTAAGTTTTTTTCTTTTTTTTCTGAATTGTAATGATTTTTTATATACAGTTTTTTTATATACAACAGTTTCAGTTACAAGCAGCACAGTGGTGTAGTGGGTAGCACAATCGCCTCACAGCAAGAAGGTCGCTGATTCGAGCCACAGCTGGGTCAGTTGGCATTTCTGTGTGGAGTTTGCATGTTTTCCTCGTGTTGGTTTCCTCCAGGTGCTCTGGTTTCCCCCAGAAGTCCAAAAACATGTGGTATAGGTGAATTGAATAAGCTAAATTGTCTATAGTGTATGAGTGTGTATGGATGTTTCCTAGTGATGGGTTGCGGCTGGAAGGGCATCGGCTATGTAAAACTTATGCTGGATAAGTGGCGGTTCATTCCGCTGTGGCGACCCCAGATTAATAAAGGGACTAAGCCGAAAAGAAAATGAATGAGTTTCAGTTACCAGGGGTTCTGTGGGTCTTGGCATTTGTGGAAAATCATGGAATTTTTATATCTGTTTCAGACATTAAAAGTGAGGGAAAGAATTTTTTTTTATTATAGAACATTAGGGAGATTTGTTTGTCTTATTTCATTATTAATTTTTTTACTTATTCACTGAAAACAAAAATGATTCATTGGATTGACTTATTTTAAGTTGTAGTAAATAATTTACAGTATATGGGCTGAATTTAGACAAACAAATTAAATGTAGTAATCTTCAATTAATTTGTTTGTTTAAATTCAGCTTGAATTATCAGCAATGAACCATTTCTTCATTGTCATTGTAATTTTAAAGATTCATTTCTTAGGCTGTCTCACTATTCTGACTATATTTATAAAATAGCTTGTGTAGGTAAACGCTGTTTAACTTAAATCACATCTCCATTCAGGGTCTAGCTGTATAAAATGAGAGAGCACGTCCTGTATGAACTCATCTTTTCAGCTGACCTTCCTTTGTGCATCCGCTACAGCAGAAACAAAGAGATGAGATAAAAGTAGGCTGTCCTGTTTCCTCTCGTTGCCACCTTCAACCAAAGTCCCCTTTGTCCAGTAAAACATCAGCCCCTATTCAGCCCCTAATTCAGTCATTCTAGCCCTGTCTGCCGCTTTATAACTTTATCATTAATCTGTCTCCATCTACCCACATCTGAACATCCTTCATCAGGCCACCTCTCTTTCATCTCGGCCTCTTTTTATCTCTCTTTTATTTTCTTTTAAACACCTAAACACTTCTGGCTAGCGCTCCTCTTGTGTCTTTTCTGGACACAGCTGTTGCTTGTAGTCTTTTGTTTCGGTCCAGACTAAAAGGTATACATCCCCTTTAAAAACCGCTGTTATGTGAGCATCTAAATTCTTTTTCACTAAATCTTATTCTCCAGAAAGAAGCAGAAAGCTTTTAAAGAGAGTTACTGTGTGTTACCAAGACTAAAACATCAGCTAAAAGATCTAACGAGAGCTGACTATATGGATATATATATGCACAACAAGACCAATCCTATACATACAGTACTGGCCTCTTCATCAGTGTGTGTTTCTTCATTGTGTCATTCACTGTAATTCTTTCCCAGCATTTGTTTAGAGATTAGATCACTGAAGCCCAAACTTGTAAGATTACTGTAATCAAGCCTCTCAGGCAAATTCATTTGTTTTTGTTTTGGTTTCCCCCCTTAAAATAGAGAAAGAAAGCATTGACTTATTTAATATAACACTAATGAAATCAAGACTTTGTGTAATGGATGTGTACAGTCTGTTTGATATGTTGATCCAATGTATAAAAAAGGACAAACATCATGGACACACGATTGACTTTGTTTCTTTTGGTCTTGAAGACTTTAAACTTTTGACTTTTTGAAGAGAAATAGAAATGAATGTAGTTTAATTTCAAATATTTTAAATGTACCTCAATGTAAAGCATCATTAATAATTGATTAATTTAATTGTTACTGAATTAAATGGATGTGTTTGGCCAAATAACATGAGAAAAGCAGCCAACAACTGTTGATCAAACATTAGAATATGTTTGGGAAAGTATCCTAAGATTGAGACAAATCTGAAAAAGCTGAAATATAAGACTTGTGATATTTCTTTCCTTATCTATATTAATAGCTCTAAATTTGAGATTATGACTGTTTTTTATATGAATAATAATATAATATAATATAATAATAATAACACATTTTAATTGATATTACATTTGTTTAGCATTTTATTTAAAATACTTGTTTTCTATTTTAATACAGTGCTCAGCATAATTAAAGTACATCCCATTTTGAAAATGAATATTTGTCTCCATTTCTTAAGTGACTATATGAAATGTATTTTGGTGCATTTTAACAAAACAGATCTATTAAAGAGATATATTTATTAATATTTTAGTCACTAAACATAATTAGAAATCGAAAGATAATACAATTAAATTCAAGCAAAATATTGCAAAAAAAAAATAATTACAACCTAAAAAATTTCAGCTATTTTTTTTTTTTTAAATGTTCTTCTCTTGATTTTTCCTTTTTTTTTTTTTAATTTGTATTTAATATTTTTCTATGACATCTAAATTGGGTGTGCTAGTTTTTGGACCATTATTTGGGTTATTTTGTTAGATAAGCTCCAGATTTGGCTTCAGTACTGACTAATCTAATGTATATGCACAGATATAATATTGTATAGCTTCCTAATAAAAATATGAACTTAAAAGATAGACTTGATTTAACTGAAAGATATAACTGATTTATTTGATCTTTGCTATGATGACAGTAAATAATAAGATAAGATAATTTTCTATACAGCTTAAAGTGACATTTAAAAGTTTAACTAGGTTAATTAAGTTAACTAGGCAGGTTAGGGTAATTAGGCAAGTTATTGTATAACGATGGTTTGTTCTGTAGACTAACTAGAAAATACAGCCTAAAGGGGCTAATAATTATGACCTTAAAATGTTTTAAAAAAAATTAAAATCTGCTTTTATTTTAGCCAAAATAAAACAAATAAGACTTTCTCCGGAAGAAAAAATATTATCAGACATTCTGTGAAAATTTCCTTCCTCTGTTAAACATCCTTTGTGAGATATTTAAAAAAGAAAAAAAATCAAAAGGGGGCTAATACTTCTGACTTTAACTGGACCTTACAATATAAGAACAAAAATGGTACTTTAAGAATGTGGTTTCGCTGCAAAAACTTTATTTTCAGGAGTGCAACAAATGTATCTTTCCCATTTATCATTCACATTGAACTTCATATTATAACTAAGGCTTCTTCAAAGTAAGTGCATCTAGTTTGAATGAAATATGCCTGTTTGACTCACCCTCTCCGTGCAGGTGAAAGTACAGTCTCTCTTAAATCCGCTGAGTCTTGAACTGTGCCCGCTGAAGGCATCGGGATGCCCTGATGTGATTGTTCCATAAGGTGAGCCATCTCAATAGTGCCAGTTGGCCTTCCTCTATTCCCCACAGCCTCTTCTTCCTCCACGTCAGGGTCCCGGGCCCTCACTTCACTGTGGCAGCTCAGAGAGTTCAGCACAGCCAACAGCAGCAGAGGCAGAGTCTGGGCCATCCTGCTTTCCAGAGGTACTGATTATGTTCCTTCGGGTGGCAGTTTTAAAAGTAGCCTTAAACAATCCTGGAAACTCCCCACCCCTCTCTCCTTCTCTCTCTCTCTCTGTCTGTTAAAGCAGTCGGTATCCAGCATGCTTTTCTCCCCACCCTCTCAGTTCCCACTCCCCCTCGCACTCATTCCCTTCTCCTCCTTGACAGTCTCAACACCCTCTAACAATAGGAGGAAATCTGACGCTTACTAACAACCATACATCCATGTTTTGCTCTGTTTGCAATCTTACAGCACACTTCCACAAACATTCTCACACACTGTAGATGCTATAGTTTGCAATTAAAAAGTAGCTGTAAAATAAACAAACGTAAGAACGTACAACCGCATTTGTTACTGTATAATCTACGCCAGAACAATCTCATGAGGAAATGTAACTATTTGACATATTGTCGGAAAAGTAGCTAATTTGTGCAAATTCATATGATTTCATTCATATGAAAATTAAATTTTTTTTAAAGAAGCTGCGCCACCAAAGCCCACCCCTCATTGGTGGATTAGCAAATCATAATAAAATGATTATAAATATAGGGATGTCCTGATCAGAATTTTTTTCACCTCAAGTCCGAGTCATTTGATTTTGAGTATCCACTGAAACCAGATTCGATGCTTCTATAATACATAAAAAAAGAATAAAGAGCGAAGAAACAAATCCAGGATGGTCTTTATTTTTATTTAATCCATCTTATTTTATCATTCAACAACTATTAACAAACAGAGCACTTCTGTGAGGTAGCTTGAACAATTAATAACATAAATTCTTCACTTTTGGACTTTAATGCAACAGTAAATATATACAAAGAAATCAAATATAAAAGCAAATAGCACCTCAACTTAAAATACCTGGCAGTGAGTCAAAGTTTACATATCTCACAATTTGCTACAGCAATCAATTTTATAATACCTCCTGACCGCAGACATAATACTCACACTTTCCGCTTCAAGCTGCTTTCGTGTTCTACTATGCCGGCATTTAGCCAATAGCGTCTCTGCATCAAAGTAATGTCATGCCACACGCGTTGCTGTTTCTGTGTGAAGTAAAGAAAGAAGTCTAACTTTGTGCCACCGCATAACTATAGATGTGTTAAAAATAATGAGTATATATATATATATATATATATATATATATATATATATATATATATATATATATATATATATATATATATATATATATATATATATATATCAGTGGTGTAGTCCTTGCTATACGCACGTATACTCAGTATGCTTACTTTTTTCCATGAGCTGTTTGGGTATTACCACCTCTGAGGATCAATAATTGCATATACCCTCAGTATACTCACTTATTTTTCTGATTAAACTTCCCTAATTTTAGTGTATTATTTAAGATTCTTACTTAAAAATGTATATGTGTGTAAATGTATAAACGTTTTTCTTTGTTTACCCCAAAATGATCCTTTCCTGATCCGCCCTAAAATGAAAATCCTAAAATTGCCCCTGTACAACAGTATTTCACATTTGACTATATATATATATATATATATATATATATATATATATATATATATATATATATATATATATATATATATATATATATATATATATATATATAAATAAATAAACACTAAAAACGATGAGGCTAAAACTACTCTTAATTCGCGCAACAATATGCGATTTAAAAGGGTAATTACTAGTATATAATAGCAACAACAGAAGACAGACTCCTAATAGTTTGATTTAAAACAAGCATGCACAAATGTGACAATCACGTGATCAGATCTGGACATCCCTAATTATAAAATAATAAAATATAATAAAAATAAAAGTTCCAATAGTATCTGGATGCAACCTTTATGATGCAAGCTGAGATTGCATTGCTCAGAGATGCAATCTCAGACACAATGCACTAAATGGAGTTAGTGACGTCACTATGAGGGGTAGAGGTGGGGGTGGTTTTAGGTGAGTGTATTAAAAAGCATTGGATGCAGCTCAGACTGCACTGCACCGTGTCTACAGCTAGACCCCTCACAAAATTTCAGGTCTTGCCATCAAAAAGACATTATAGGCAACCTCAAGTAAAGAAAAATGTGTATCAAATATCCTTCGTGCTGACTGCCATTAGAATTTTAAAAACTGTGTTTTGAGTATGTATAGGGTTTTAATTGAGCGTTTAATGTGATGATATTGAATGTATTTGTGTTGCCTGTTTTTCCAATAGGATCTGGATGCAGCCTTTATGATGCAAACTGAGATTGCATTGCTCAGAGATGCAATGTCAGACACAATGCACTTAATGGAGCTAGTGACGTCACTGTGAAGGGTAGGGTTAAGGGTGGGGTTAGTTGAGCACATTAAAAAACATTGGATGCAGCTCAGATTGCATCTGCACCGAGTCTGCAGCCAAACCCCTCTCTGTTTTTCTTTGATATGTGTAATGTGAAAACGGATGTGGTTGTGTGGTGAAGCCAAAGATTAATTTCCACTTACATAATGATTAATAAAGAATGTATAAATGAAATCATACAAATTCATACGATTTAGCCACTAAATTGAAAAGTTACGAATTGTAGTGAGATTACATAGTCTGCACTGATTAGCAAACATTATGACCAGCCAAATAGGATCTCATAAAGGTTTATGGGTGGCTACTGGTCAGCAGAACAGTGGTCCAAGGAGGGACAAACCACAAACCAGCAAGTGTTTGCGCCCAAGGCTCATCTCGTCTGGTCTGCAATAGGGTCTGAGCCAACAAAAGGTCTTCTGTGGTGCAAGTCACATAAAATTTTAATGATTGTTATGGGAGGAATGTGTCACAACACAGTACATTGCACACTGCTGCTTATGTGGCTGTGTAGAGACAGACCTGTCAGGGTGCCTGTGATGACCCCTGTCCTCTTTTGAATGTAAGTATAATAGGAACACAGGGATTAGAACTAGACAACACATGCTCACTGGAAATTCGTGTCTTGCAAAACAAACTTAAACCTTCCTTTGCAGTTTGTAGATACAATAAAATAGTTCTTTTCACACAAATAATATTTACAGTGGCATGCTATCAACAAATATAATATTATTTTCTTGCAGTTTCTTGCAAATCAATTCACCAAATTAAAGACATCTGACCACTGTCTATGATTTGTAATCAAAAAACATATTCCTCACCAATCTCTCTCCTTATGCACAACTGTTCTGGAGTATTCCGTTTGCTCAGTAGCTCACTTTGTACAGTGATGTACTTGCGCTCGAGTTCAAGTCTGGTGAAGCACAATCCAATAAATGTATTGTTAAATCAAAGTAAAACTATGTGGTTGTGGTTCACTTTCTGTTATGTTAGATTTTGAAAACACTATTTATTTATTTGTTTATTTGTTTGTTTATTTGTCAGAGACAGTGTGCATTAATTAGCATTGCTGCAAATGCACCAGAATTAGCTAGAAGGCTATTTTTCATCCGATGTCTCTGGACAGATGTTAAAATTGTCAACCTAAAAACAATAAAAAAATATACAATCAATCAAGTTAAGAAGCATTAAAATAGACGCCGTTAAGTAGATCTTAGGGTGCTTTCACACCTGTGAATCGATTCTTTTGTTTCGAAACAGGGATTAACATTTTTACAATGTTGCTCTTTGTTCTTGGTGTGGTTCGCATTCACACAGCAAAGTTTCTAAACAGACCAAAACGGATTGTATTGCTTTCTCACTACATCCGCTCCAGAGTTTTTCAATCGAGCCGTTTCATGTCAAATATGAAAGTGAAAGCATGTTAACTATTAACAAGAGCTGTTTATCTATTAGGAGAATTGACCAAACGGCAGTCTTGGTTTGTCTGTTATTTCTCTCTATAATGTAAAACCTGTAATGCATAAGTCTAGGCAACTGCTGTGTATGAGAAAGTCTTACCTCTGATTTAAATTTGGTGATGATGTCTGTGGGTGTCACCATTCAAAATGAAAGCGCAGAATGTTGTCTTATTGCTCACTGTCATAACTTAAAATAAGGATGCGTGATAGCTAAGGGGCACTCTGAAAAATACACCATAAAACTTTGACCAGTGTGAGGTTTATTTGCACATGACTTGTTTTAGCTCTTTTGGTCCGTTTAAAAACTTTGCTTTGTGAAAGCGAACCGCACCAAGAACAAAGTGCAGCATTGTGACAATTTTAATCGCTGTTTCGAAACAAAAGAGTCGATCCATAGGTGTGAAAGCACCCTCAGACGATCTCTGACTGATTGATTTGGCATGGATCAGAGTGCGATTGCAGGATTCATTTATGCCAAACGAACCATGCTAACTGGGGAAACACGCCAAGTTCCGAAACAAAAGTCTAGGTTTGAAAGCACCCTTAATAAAAAATGTATATGTACAAAATAAACTAAAAACACCAACATTATGTGATAGAGATAAGAGTAGTTAAAACCTTTTTAAACAACAAATCATTAAGATGGCAGGCACCAAGTGGTAACATGAATGGTAGGTTCATGCTAATAGGAATGATGATCCGTCTGATGCTCTAAACATCAGATTTTTAAATGTGTTTTAAACATATTGCAAGTGGTTATTTCTCTGATGCTGCCAGGGACAGAGTTGTGACAAAACAGTCTCCTCGGGCTATTCCTTATGTTTACAAACTGACTGAGAGGTGGAGATGATAAATGATTTTATACATCAGACACATGTTTGAATACTTAATGACATTTTCCCAGATTAACAGTATATGTTTTTGTAAAAGTGTACAATGATGATGTCGTTGAGGTTTTTATCCAGTATTTGAATTGTCTGTTTGTATAGTGACTCTATGGGTTTTAGCAATGTTTTGTTTGCCTGTGACTAGGTTGTTAGACAGGACTGGTTTAACCATTCTGAGACATGAGTTATAGCTTGTGTAAGTTTATCTGATACTTGAGTTGTGTTTTTACCATGTGTATAAATGACTGTATCATCTGCACACATCTGGACACTTGGACAGACTGAAGGAAGGTAATTTATGTGGTAGAGAAAATAACATAACATATTGCTTGGGTTTAGGGAAAGTTTAGGTCAGTGGTTCGGTAGGTGATCTGTACAATAAGCCCTGCCTTTCTCATGGATGTCTACGAGAATTAACGTATTAACAAAAATGTACACAGAAAAAAAATGATTCAAAGATGATTCCTTGGATTTACTAAACAATTTATTTGGGCTGAATTTAAACAAACAAATGAAGCTGAACATTACTAAATTCATTTGTTAGTTTAAATTCAACACATATAAATTGTTTGGAACAATTTTGCAGACATCATTTGTTTCAGAGTAGGCAGAGCCCTCTTGTGGATTTGTAATCTGAAACGTACCCAGAGCAATGTATTTTACGTTTCGTTAAAATGTATACTAAGCCACACGTTTCCAATTAGCCTGGACTGAAACTAGACCTTGGAGTGGAGGAAGGTCGTTTGGTCTGATAGGTCTAGTTGTCTTTTGGTGGTTTGCTTAAGCGTTTACATCACTGTTATGTTGTGGGACATGATAAGCCAGTGGAGGGAGAGGGATCCTCTTGTTCTGCTTGGAAACCCTAGGTCTGTACATATATGTGGATGATAATTACAATACAATACAATACAATATTTATTTATAAAGCACATTTAAAAAGAAGCAAAGTTGACCAAAGTGTTGTACATAAGAGTACTAAAGACAGAAAAGAAGCAGAATATAAAAGAAGCATTTAACAAGTAAAAGCAATAAAGCAGTGAGTATCAATGAGTGCTAAAAGCGAGAGAAAATAGATAGTTCTTTAAAACAAACTTAAACACAGAAATAGAAGGGGAAAGTCTAATGTGAATTGGAAGAGTGTTCCAGAGTTTAGGACCAGCAACAACAAACACACCCTACCTATCATTGTTTCAGACTAGGTACAATCGTGACTGTGGTACTCACTGGTAAAAGTGACCTCTTTCAGCAGGATGAAGCACGTTGTCACACTGCACACATTGTTCAGAAATGGCTTGTAGTGCTTGCTGAGGAGTTCAAGGTGTTGTCTTGACCTCCAGATTCCCCAATTAGGAATTCATTTGAGCATCTGTTGCTGGACTTACAGGCTTTTTCCACAGTAATTCCAACTCACAATCTACGGTCCATCAAAATTTAGCTGGTAAAGTTTTAGTGGCAGAAACCACAGGACCTTTAGAGCAGAGTCCATGACTTGGGTTTTTAATTGTTGAACGCTGCTGCCAGTTTACATCACTTCAAAGTTTTTTTTTTGTGTCAAGAACAGTTTAATAATCTACAGTTATTTCCACAAAAAACTGCCATTGTTATTAAAAGTTCCTCATGGGTGCAAAGATGCCTTTAAAGAAATGTATTAACCTTACTAGTGCACACTATACTTTATGGCTCACAGAAATGTTGTTTGCATAAAGGAGAAAAAAAATAGATTTCAGCTTTGCTATAAATATATGCCATGATTCCAGTCCAGAGATTGTCTGCAGTGATAAATGGCGAGAGTTTTTATAACACACAAGAGCCCTTGTTCTTCGTGCTGACCCCGTTTCATAAACTGTGCCTCCCAAACTCTGTCATCGCAGCAGACATCAGCTGCTCTTTCTCAGTCTGGAGTGAAAACATCCCACCTACCAAGAGGTCGAGATAGATTTAGACTGTTTGAGGTGGGGGTCTGCTCTTAGAGAAGGAGTACTTGTCAGGCATTTTGTCTGTGGTGTGGTGGTCCTCAGAGTCTCGGCTTCTTGTCTGCGCTTGACTGCCTCAAAAGTGTGCAGCTCAGCTGTGACAACAAACACGGGGTCTCCTGGGTCAGACACTCCAGCCCACCACTCGGCCTGTACTTCACAACATGGCTTCCTGCATTTTCACCACAGACTTCCTGTCTGTCCATCAATCTTGAGTAGGCTATATACTTAAGACTTGTGGATAATATTGTCTGCTCTTATTATATTAACTATTATGCATTTTTTGATGTTTTGATACTAAGGGCAATTCAGTGTTTTTTTTTATTGGCCTCCCTTAAACACTCCATTCCTTACACTCCATCCAGACACTTGCGTTCCGCTGATCAGTTTCTATTAAAAGTCCCAAAGGCCCACCTCAAAAGCAGGGGCGAACGTGCATTCACTATAGCCAGTTCACACTTTTGGAAAGCGCTGTCGCTAGAATTAAAAATGGCTTTGTCATAGCAAATTTTCAAGTCTAAATTAAAGACTCATCTATTTTCCATTTTGTTTGAAGCATAAGTCCCTTCCTCGGTTTAGTTTTTAATCCTGTTTAATGTGTTCAACTGTGTTAGCATATCTTAATCAGGCAGAATTATTAAAAGGGTTAATTACTTTTTTATTTTTAGGCACTGAAACCAAATTTTTTCTGTATTATCTATTTTACATTTCATATGCTCTCTTTTACAGCACATTATTGCTGTTTTGTTAATTATGTCTGTACTTGCTTGTCTGTATCTTCTCTGTAAAGCACTTTGTGTGGCCTCGTGGCCGTTTAGAAATGTGCTATATAAATAAATCAAACTTGAACTTGAACTAAACATTTTGTTGGTTATCAGCCTGTAAGTAAACATGTAACTACATGTAAATAACTGTAGATTAATAATATTTCACTTCATACTCATAGTCATTAAAATATCTGTTGAGTGACCGGTAACTTCAGTTTTGATCGTAATCTATGTTTTTGTCAACATTCTCCATGCTGGCAAAAGTGTTACCAGATGTGCCAAACATGTTCATTAATAATTAGTCTAAAACTGTCTAGCCTTAACTAGACTTGATGTAGGTAGGAGATATTTAGTTAAAACATAATCATTGTCTATCAAATTTTAGGGCAAAGCAGCAGCTGCCGAATGTGGCATCAGAGTCTTTTTCTTCTTAAAGTGTTTAAGTGAGCAGATCCACATGGATTTTCCACATGCAAAACTCTGGTGGAAAAAGTTTTCCCGATGGTCGATTTTTCTGTTTGCATGATTCACATTTAAAGCTGTTGTAAATTACCAAAACAGGCTCATAGGAAGTACATGCTTCAGCCTACCTTTTCTAGATAAAGTGAATACTCGGGGCAGTATATCAACAACTTTTGTATTATCACACTAATGATATTCCCAAGGACATAATATCAATGAATAAAGAATTATTTTCATGTTACATGCACCAAATAATTACCACAAAACTACTTCACAGTGTCTGTGTATATTTGTAACCAAGCATGTTTGCTTTACCTATCTATCTCCATATGGACAACTTTTCTGGTGCAAACAGTTTGCTCAGTAGCTCAGTTTTCACAGTAGCACACTCAGGTTCAAGTCCAGTCAAGCATAATTCCACAGAGATAAAAGCAATGTAAATCAATCTCATTATAAATTTTAAAGTATAAAGAAGGTGGTCTTGCATGGTGCACTTTTCATATGTCTGCTTTTGAAAACACTATTGATTGGGTTTAGGGAAAATTTAGGTCAGCGGTGTGCTAGATTATCTGTACAACAAGCCTTGTGGACATGTGCAAGAAGGATGTGTATTTGAAACGTGTTACAAAACATACCATATAATGTATTTTTTTCACAAAAAAAGTAGACAGCGCCCTCTAGTGGATTTGTCTTCTGAAACATGTAACGAAATACCCGGAGCAACGTATTTAGCAGAATATTGTAGGCTGATGCACATATTTCCAATGAGCCTGGGCTGTAAATTACATCCACCTGTGACCTCATTACATCAGTATTACTGTGCAACTGTGTCTCTGGGTCTGTGCATGTACATAGACTTGCAGTCTTGGCCACTAGAATATCTTTCTGCATGTATGTTATGAGATATAGAGTGACAATAGATATTTATATGTAATTTATATAAGTCATCTTTTATACTAGTATATAGATCTATCGAGATCTTAAAGTTTTACACTACAAGCTGTCCAAAATATAAACCATTTTTTGACCATATAAATTGATGTTTTGCTCAGTTTGGCCCTCTCAAGAAAATGTAGTCTTCAGCCATTATAATGTGATATTATAATATATAATATGAGTTATCATTTGTATCACTGTACCTTAACTCTGTATTCATTCAGTTATGAAACAATATTAGACATACACTCACAAGCCACTTTATTAAGTACACCTGTACAACTGCTTGTTAACGCAAATTTCTAATCAGCCAATCACATTGCAGCATTTAGCCATGTAGACATGGTCAAGACAATCTGCTGCAGTTTAAATTTGTGATTTAAGTGACTTTGAAGGTGGTATGCTTGTTGGTGCCTGACTGGCTGGTCTGAGTATTTCAGAAACTGCTGATCAACTGCAAGGTTATAATAGTTTTGGATTTTTCATTAGTTTTAGTTTCTATTTAGTTTTGAATTTTTGTTTTCAAATTTAGTTAGTTTTAATTAGATTTAGAGGGAGATTTACTACTTTTTATTAGTTTCTATATTTTGAAATGACTTAGTTTTAGTTTTTTTAGTTTTAGTATTAGTTTTAGTTTTTTTTCTAAATGAGAATATTTGTTAGGTGCAAGATTAAAAATCAACAGAATAAATATTGTATAATAAAAATTCAGCCATACATTTTTTGAAACCAGTATTTAGAGCACACGTGAACACTATCATCTACCACTATCATCTACCCATCCTCAAATTCAAATACAACAGCCCACAAGACAGCAGCCTTAAGTACAATATGTGTGCAAGGCTGATTCTGATGTTAGATACACAGTAGTGATGGGAAGTTCAGAAATTTATCGAGGATGTTAGGACTCAACATTATGTAGTCAGCAATAGTAATTTCAGTCAATTAAATCATCACCATGATCTGAAAAATGTCTTAAAGTAAAGTTTTGCAAACCAACTGAGACATGATTTAAACTCCATTACGATTTTCTATTATGAAATAAACTTACGTTTCACCAGATCCTCTCATTTCAGCCCTCGTTTTACCCGCGCTGCAGTTGTTGAAGTTTAGTTCAGTCACCGCAGGCTGTCATGTATTGTTTGTGCTCGGTTCACTGAATCACGCATGCGCAGTTTTATCGGTTAACCGCTTCTCAAGTTTGATCTTAGTGTAACGTCACTGTTCTTATAACTGAATGAGAGTATATATTGGATTATTTAGAGTTAGAGGGGGTATTAGGCTTGTTAAAAAGTAAGTTTGTGGACGAGTCGAGTGCTTATGAGACGCGGATCGTTTCAAATGATTCAGTTCGATTAGGTGAACTAGTTAAACCGGTTCACTTAGAAGATCCGGTTAAAAAGATTCATTCGCGATTGCGATACAGAGATAAAACCCATTATTGGGTACAAACGTGTTAAAGTAATAGTTTTAAGTCTCTGTATTTAATGTCGTCACCGTGCTGCTGTGATGTCCACTCGTTTTTGTCACGGTAGCAACAGCGAGGATGACTGGAGGAGAACCGGCTCGTTCTGGCCAATGGCAGCAGGACTACAGACTCTGAGGTGCGAAAGGGTCAAACACCTGCAGCGTCGAGTAAATAGATTTACTTCTAAAAGGCTTACAGTAAGATGTATTAAATACATTTACAAATACGAAAACGAAGGAGGTTTTTGCTATAATTTTAGTTAGTTTCAGTTAGTTTTGTATGTACACAATACAGTTTCAGTTAGTTCTAGTTTTTTTAAAAACTCTAGTTTTTATTTTATTACAGTTAACGACAATTATTTTACATTTTAGTTTTCGTTTTTTCGTTCGTTTTTGTTAACTATAATAACCTTGATCTACTGGGATTTTCACGCACAACCATAGGGTTTACAGAGAGTGATTCTAATATTCAGTGAGTGGCAGTTCTGTGGGCACAAATGCCTTGTTGATGTCAGAGGAGAATGGCCAGACTGGCTCAAGCTGTTAAGAAAGGAAACAGTAACTCAAATAATCACTCGTTACAACAGAGGTATGCGTCTCTGAACAGACAACACATCAAACCTTGAGACCACACCGGGTGCCACTCCTGTTAGCTAAGAACAGGAAACTTAGGCTACAATTCGCTCAGACTCACCAAAACTGGACAATAGAAGATTAGAAAAATGTTGCCTTGTCTGATGAGTCTCGATTTCTGCTGCGACATTCGGATGGTAGGGTCAGAATTCGGCATCAACAACATGAAAGCATGGATCCATCCTCTCATAAAGCTCAAATCATCTCAGACTGGTTTCTTGAACATGCCAATAAGTTCACTGTACTCAAATGGCCTTCACAGTCACCAGATCTCAATTCAATAGAGCACTTTTGAGATGCGGTGGAACGGGAAATTTGCATCATGGATGTGTAGCCAACAAATCTGCAGCAACTGCGTGATGCTATCATGTCAATATAGACCAAAATCTCTGAGGAATATTTCCAGTACCTTGTTGAATGTATGCCATGAAGGATTAAGGCAGTTTTGAAGGCAAAAGGGGGTCCAACCCGCTACTAGTAAGGTGTACCTAATAAAGTGGCCGGTGAATGTGAATAGAATACTTGGACAAAAACACAGAGCACAAAAAAGCAATTTGGTGCAGTTGCTGATATATACTGTAAAAAGTACATTTAAAAAAAGTCAAATGAAATGTATATTTAGTGATTATCAAGAAAATGTAGTCAGATGAATAAGTACAATATCAACCATTCATTTATTTTACTACAGTAGATCTGTGCTCATCAGAACTCAATGCCAGATCCGTTTCGAAGGGAAATCCCAGGGTGCAGAAAAAACGTGTTTAATGCCTGCCATAACAGCATGTTCTAACTGGCGCATGTTTGTTTTCAGTGGACGAACACAGAAGCAGCTGGCATATTGACCTGCAAAGCTCTGGCAGGGCGGTGAGATGCATTCAGATGTATTTCAGATGTATTTTTGCACTGTTGAATCTCTGATCCTCTGAGCTCTTCTGTCAGAAGCACGGTATCAGCTTATTCTCAGCTCTCAGTTATATCACGCTGACAGAAAAACAGCTTAGATAAAAACTGCGGAGTGTGAAGATGAATGCGTCTGTTCCCTGCGTGCTTATGTTAAATACTGAGCAGCATTTCCTAGTCGCCGAGATTATCAGCAGCAGTTTAGTGTGCTGGAATACTTCATAAAATGCTTACTTCCCAAGGCTGCTCTTCGTGTGCTTCATTATTTTATTTTGGGATGCATGTCTGCGCTCAAAGCGTGAATTAATTTATTATTAATTATATTTGTTATTAATTTATTATTTATGCCATTAATAGTTCATCACTAGCGACAACTGCATAATTTAAGCAGGGCTTTGCTACATTACATTTCAATGCAAGTGCACTTGTTAATCAACAACCAAATAAGACTTTTTGTCTGTTATTGTGTATAATTTTTAATGTCATTTCACATCTGATTACTGATGTATAATGTCACGTATCCTTATAATACAACCACAAATTAGAAAAAATTAGAACAGTATGTAAAAATACAAATAAAAAATGAAAGTAGTGATTTCTAAATTTACACACATTCCAATTTTGGTTCTTACAACACATAAAAGTTGGAACAGGAGCATTTTGGGCCTAGTAATCAGGTAAATTGGTTAATGATGTGATTTTAAACCAAGTGATGTCAACAGCTGGTTGTAATTATGATTTGGTACAAAAGCGGCATCCGAGAAAGGTCTTGTAGGAGCAAAGATGGGCAGAGGATTGCCAGTTTGCCAACAAATACGTGAGAAAATTATTGAAGCGTTTTAAAACCATGTTCCTCAAAGAAAAATAGGAAGACATTTGGATACTTCACCTTCAACAATGCATACCATCATTAAAAGATTCAAGGAGTCTGGTGGAATCTCAGTGCACAAAGGACAAGGGTGCACCCTTAGCTGAACTACTGTGATCTCTGATCCCTCAGGTGGCACTGCATCAAGAATCATCATTCATCTATAAGCGATGTCATCACATGGGCTCAGAACTACTTTGGCAAACCTTTGTCAAATACCACAATATGTAGTTATATCAAAGATTATAGAATACACAAGACATGTCACTCATATCTATTTGAATGGGGCCTGCGCCTACTAGTATAGAAGCCAATCATTGATCGCTATATGGTCAAAAAAAAAAAGCCCCGCCTTCTAGTACATGAGCCAATCATTGATTGCTATAGACTGATGATACTCTAGGAGGGGCTTGGCCCAGATGTGAGTTTCTGCAGATTTTGTGTGATTAAAACATTTAGAAATGAAACTAAAGGGACAGTTGTTGTTCAAATGTATTGGTGATTCCTAATATGAAATTCAATCGCAAGCTTGGCAAGCAATTTTGGAGAATTTGATGTACCCCCATTCTGACAGAATATCCAAGCATACTGCCCGAGGGGCATTTCAAAAATGGCTGCTGAGTGAAATGACTTGCCTTAAAGGGACTTTGGTTATATCCACAAATGCCAGTGAAAACTGTACTGTGCTAAAAGGAAGCCCTATGTTAACAGTGTCCAGAAGCTCAGTCGACTTTCTGGTCTTGGAGGCATCTGGGATGGACCATCACACAGTGGAAACATGTACAGTGGTCAGATGAATCAGTATTTCAGGTATTTTGGGAAGAAATGTACGCTGTGTGCTCTGAAACAAAAAAGAAAAGGATCATCCAGACTGTTACCAGCAACAAGTCCAAAAGCCAGGGTCTGTCACGGTATGGGGTTTGCATCAGTGCTCTTGGCAAAGGTAACCTGCACTCTTGTGATGGCATTAATGCTGAAAAGTGCATTGAGTGCCCGATATGCTGCCTCCTTTTCCAGGGACACTCATGCATATTTCAACAAGACTATGCAAAACCACATTCTGCACACATTACAAAGTCCTGGCTGCGGAGGAAGAGGATACAGGTACTTGACTGTCCTTCCTGCAGTCCTGACCTGGACCTGCAGTATAATAGAGAATGTGTGGTGCATTTTAAAGCTCAAAATAAGATAACAGACCCCATACTGTTGCATTACAAAGTAATTCTTTACTGTTCCAACTGTTTTTGAAATGTGTTGCAGGAACTCAAATTGGAACACGTGTTTATTTTGAAAAAAATATATATATAAAAATCACGAGGAACACAATAAATAGTGTTTATTGTATTGTCTTTAATGAAATATAAGTCAAAGTAAATTTAGAAATCACTACTTTTTTACTTGTGTTTTTTAGGTTGTTGTATATCAGACAACTTAAAATACATAATAATAATATCTCCCAGCTATACCAAAACACACATACATATTCTATATAATATAAAATATACATATAGAATAAACAGAGTAAATATTTGTCATATTTCTTGCAAATTGTCATAACCATGTAATGCCTAAAATATGAAACAAATGCTCATATTAAATATGGTGATATAATACTTAAGGTCAAAAGGCCAAAATTAAGCAAAAAAATATGCAATTTGGTTTAGTTTCTACATAAATAAATGTAAAATTATAGAAAATTTCTGTTAGCTAAGGCTTATTTTATACAGAAAAAGATTTAGATAATTGAAAACAAACATTTTATTCAGAGGCCCAAACTGAGCAACAACAAAAAATGCAAGTTGGTGCAGTTGCTAATATTTATATACCCAAATTGTAAGATACATTTTGGATAGCATGTAATGTAAATCTTTGAAATCTCAATGAGTAGATCAAACAACTTACATAAGATACACATTATCAAATAAGTCGTAAAAATATCTTAGGAAATGTCTTAATGGGATAGTTCACCCAAAATGGAAATGACCTCTTCATTTATCCATTGTTTCATCTGTTGGACAAAAAAAGAAGATACTTTGAAGAATGCTTGTTGCTGGCATGCATTGACTTCCATAATAGGAAAAAACATAATATGGAAGTCAATGAGCACACTGCATCTTTTCAAAATATCTTCTTTTTTTTGTTCGACAGTAGAAAGAAACTCAAAGTTTTTTGAACAAATTAACTCAAGTTCATTTTTGGGTGAACTATCCCTTTAACTATTATATTTACAGAGCAGGTATTGCTTATTTTCAGTGCATTTTGTCCATTATTGTTTCTATATCTGTGGTGGTTGTCATTCCTCGTCAGTCTATTTACTGGTTACATGTATAGTCCTGAAAGCTGAATTTGTGTTTCACTCATGAGCTGTTTAATCGCACACAGGAACAGCTGATCATCTGATGCGCAGCAGAGAATGGAGAGCAGTCGTGTCTGATGTCATCACAGATTCCTGCTCTGTTTCCTCTGTCAATCCTCATCCTGTGCTCCTTAACCAATCGTCGGCCAGCAGGTGGGTTGGTATTTAAAATCCTCATCCAGTCAGAACGCATCACAGTAGTGGATACTTGCTGAGCTGTGACTTCCAGCTGACAATTGAAATATTTTTAGCATGGAAAGCAAGGCATGATTCAGCTCTTTTTATCAGATTGTTCACAATCCAAGCAAAGAGAGCAAGCAGCAAATGCAGTGTTATTTTAATAATAGGTAAAAGGTAAATGTATAATTTTACCTTAAAAATTTTCTATTAATTGTCTTTTTTTATAATAGTATTAGATTATTGTGTGTGTGTGTGTGTGTGTGTGTGTGTGTGTGTGTGTGTATCAAATGGATATTTGTGTATATATACAGTGCTCAGCATAAATGAGTGCACCCCATTTTGAAAATGAATGTTTTTATCCATTTCTCAGTGAATATGGGCAATGTATTATTGGTGCATTTGAACAAATTATTAAAATAATATTTTAGTCACCAAACATCTTTAGGAATAGATGGCTAACATTTAAAGTGGCCAAGAAATCAAAACTAACCATATGATATTGTTAGCTGACATTGCAGTTTTGTGAACAATTTATCTGTGCATGTCATTAAAAAAAAATAAAAATGTTTGCCCTTTTAATCTTTAATTGAAATCTGTAAAAGCACTTCCTGTTTTTGGAGTTTAATACAGGTCCAACTGTCAGTAAACAGAAATGGTGAGCAGGAGGTGTGTGTTAGGTTGTAATAACTCTCCCCAAACCCTTTCCCTGATCTTTCTGAATGAAACACCTACTTTACTACATCCATTCAGCCCGCGGTTGGAAAAAACAAGCCACATCTACTGTTGTGTCATTTTAATATTCAGTTTATCAAGGAACTGCATCACAATACGAAAAAGTAACGGTAGTAGCTTCCATTTCATGGGGACTTTAAATTCATGTAAAACATTGGGAAAAATATTACAAAATAGAAAATTTCAACAAAATTGTATAAATTTTTTTTGTTTCTCTTGAGTTTTGCTCTTTTTCAATTATTAATAACACATACATTTGGGTGTACTGATTTTTTTGACCATTATCGCAAGTAAGATAAGCTGGCTTCAGTACTGACTAATATAATGTATATGCATAAATATATTATTGTAAAGCTTCCTATAGAAAATATTCATTTAAATGAGAGATTAAATAAGAGAATATATGTTGAGCACTGTATATGCGTGTGTGTGTGTGTGTATATTGACATATGATAAAAATAATGTATTTGACACATATATTAAAAACAATGAAAATATTAACATTAACATATCATGATAATGCATTAAAATTCATATTAAAACACGAATATATATCTTTAGATATTTTATCGATATTCTGTGAATATGAATATACATATATACAGTTGTAGTTAGAATTACTAGCCCCCCTTTGAATTGTTTTTTCTTTGTTAAATATTTCCCAAATGATGTTTAACAGAGCAAGGAACCGTTCACAGTATGTCTGATAATATTTTTTCTTCTGGAGAAAGTCTTATTTGTTTTATTTACGCTAGAATAAAAGCAGTTTTACATTTTTTTTTGTAACCATTTTAAGATCAAAATTATTAGCCCTTTTAAGATATTTTTTCGATGTTCTACAGAACAAACCATGATTATACAATAACTTGCCTAATTACCCTAACCTGCTTATAGTTAACCTAATTAACCTAGTTAAGCCTTTAAATGTCACTTTAAGATGTATAGTGTCATGAAAAATATCTAGTAAAATACTATGTGCTGTCATCATGGCAAAGGTGAAATAAATCAGTTATTAGAGATGAGTTATAGAAAAAAATTTTATTAGAAAAAATCTCTCCGTTAAACCGAAATTGGGGGGAAATAAGGGGGGGGGGCTAATAATTTTGACTTCAACTATATATTTAACTATACATATATATATATAGGGTATCTTGTGGTATTGGTAGGGTTCATTCTCCTTGGGACGGCAGAAATAAGTCCTCCAAAATAAACTCCAGGGATTTCAGGCAGAACGTATTTCCTCGAGGTGCAAGAGGATAGCAATAATTGTTAAGAGCATCTGGTTTTAATGCACTGTTGGCTAGAGAGTAATAAATATGTAATCAGTCTGTTCGACACTGCTGTGTGTGTGTGTGTGTGTGCGGCGGTGGGGGCTGTAGCCGCAGCGCGTCTTAAATGCACTGCAGCATCCAGCAGGTTCTTCCTCTCCTGCGCCTGCTCTCTCTCTCACTCTCTCTCCCTCACTCCCTCACTCCCCCATCTCTCCGTCCAGAGTGTCTGTTCATCCGTTTGTCCCACACAGAATCTCTCCATATCCCTCTCTCTGTCGTTGAAACTTTCAGCACCTACACAGACCCTGCAGACCCTCTATCGACACACTCGGCGTCCAGGATGGATGTTCTAATGAAGGGATTCTCCATGGCCAAAGAAGGAGTGGTGGCGGCCGCTGAGAAGACTAAAGCTGGGGTTGAAGAGGCAGCGCTCAAGACCAAGGAAGGGGTCATGTATGTGGGTAAGTGCTGGTGTGTGTGTATGTGTGTGTGTATGTGTGTGTGTGTGTGTGTGTGTGTGTGTGTGTATCCTATCACAATGACAGTGGTGATAATAGTTGTGTTCTGTAAAGGTCTTAGCAATTATTCCCAATGGATGTAATGCAGATTTGATGGATGAGTCTGCATTAGTACATGCGTGTGTGTGTGTGTGTGTGTGTGTGTGTGTGTGTGTGTGTGCACGAGAGGGAGGTCTTGGTTGTGGTTTAGTCCGATGAGAAGCTGTGAGAGTGTCGATAGAGCAGCTGCAAACGTGAGAAACACGACTGATTTTAAAAAAAGATGCTGCAAAAATGGTGCAGGGAACAAAAACTTGGGGTGTGGTGAAGGACAGAGAAACGACAGGGTGCAGAGCTGAACGGGACAAAGTAAAAGCTCATAAACCATGACAAGAGCAGCGTGCACTAATATTGCAGAAATTAATGTTGCTGTTTTTTTTTTTAAACTGTACACAAAGTTGCATTTAATAATTTATGTATCCATTATGCTCAAGGTTGACATTCTACATTTTAATATAATAAAGTACAACGCAAAATAATTTAATATTATGTTATGTAATGCATCCCCTTAGAGAATAAGCTGTTTGGAAAATACATGAATAATATGCTTTAACTTAATATGCATAACACAATCCAGAATTCCTAGATACGTGGATTTGGGAAAGCAAGCATAAGTTAATATAATTATATATAGTACAAAGCACCAACTCTCATAGATTGGGGTTTGTATGTATTATATGAAATATCTTTATATAAATAAGTTTTAGGCACCAACATTACTGGATAGTGGTTCAAGAATTTACATAATAGATTTATAATATAACTATAATGTGACATCAAGAGTATTCATTTATTTATTTATTTATTTGTATATTATATATTAATTAAGCACCAGCAATCTTGGTTAGTAGTTAAAACATTCATATAAAACATACAAAAAACAAACAAAACTTAGAAATACTAGAAAAATATGCTATAATATAATTTAAATGTAATATGATATAATATAAAATAATATATGATATAATATAAAAAATATATAATATAAAATAATATAATGAAATATTATATAATTTATATAAAATAATATATAATAATATGTAATATAATATATAATATAATATGACATAATATATAAAAGAATATAAAATAATATAATATAATATAATATAAAATAATATATAATATAAAATAATATAATATAGTATAATATAATATAAAATAATATAATATTATATTATATAAAATAATATAATATAATATAATATAAAATAATATAATATATAATATAATATAATATAATATTATATTATATAAAATAATATTATATAATATAATATAATAATAAGAATTCATGCATTCACTCATTGAATAAACTAATAGCAATGTAGCAGTTACAAGAAATGTCTGTGTAACTATTAAATTAGGAACTATGTCTGTCACTAATTATGCATTGTTTACTACAGTAAAATGCTGCAGAAATAGCATTTTTCTGAAATAATTTCATATTTTTTTTAACATTCTTGCATGCAATGATTCATTCACCCATCCAGTACACTATAAAATTCAGCCCCACTGCACCAGCTAACAGTCTGCACAGCATTGTGTCCTCCATGCACTATAAAGTGTTGTTGATGTGCACGTGAGCGAGAGGGAAAGTAAGGGAGGGCAGTGCACTGAGAGCAGATCAGCTGAGCACTGCAGCATTTCCTCCCTCCTCTCTGTGCTCGCCGGCTGCTTCTGCGTATGAGAGAGAGAGCCGATGCAGCAGGACAACCATCCCCCTACACCGCCACAAACACTCACCGTTATGTCACAGTCTGCTCACGCTCATCGGCACACAAATGAACAGATGGAAAAGAGAGAGAGAGAGAGAGAGAGCGTGACAGAGACCCAAAATACAAATACTGGTTAACTTGGAAAACATCATCCTCCAGCAAATCAAACTGACAAGAATGTAGGGGTGCACCTTTCTGAATAGACTTAAATAAAAAGATATGAAGGATGGCATGACATTTACTGTTTGCCGTTTTATTGGCGGAAACATTTTTATAAATATATTATATTTTTTATGTAGAATTTGTTTTTTAAATATCAGTTTAAGTGGATAATTCAATAACAGTCATTTAATAACATGTTTCATTGTTGGATGGATCAGCCATTTTGGAGAATATGTTGACTAAATTATTCACTGATAAAACATTTGAAGAGTTCAGATGCAAAAACCTTTAAATTCCATCCGAAATGTTCTTCTAAAATGAACATTTTTTGCAAACTTCAATGTGTATGTTCAGTAAATCCACTTTTATATAAAAAAATAGGTTCTTTGCATGTGAAATAACTGAACAAAAATATTGGAGGCTGAGACAATTGTTCATTTTAGAAGAAAGTTTCAGATGGCACTTACAGGTTTTTGCATTTGAAGTTGCTAATAAACTTTATTTGAAGCGTTAAAGGGAAAGTTCACCCAAATAAAAAATCATGTCATCATTTATTTATCCTTGTTCGAAACCTGTTTGAGATTCTTTCTCCTGTTGAACACAAAATCAGATACAGTATTTTGAAGCAAGCTGGAAACCTGCAACCATTGACTTTCATAGCATTATTTATTTATTTCTTTTGGCTATCACAGGACAAGCGTTCTTCAAAATATCTCCAGTTGTGTTCAAACGAAGAAAGTATTATAATATTATGACAGAATTTAGGGGCCAATCCCACCGAACACAATTTTTGCGTTGAGAGGCATCTCTTAATGATTTACTAACGACCACGATCGTTTTGTGTGCTGCTTATGCGCCCTGCACGCCACGTGTTTTAACCGCCTGCACGCCGTGCGCTCACAGTTGAAAAAAAGTCAACTCTAGGCGGAAAAAGCATGTTACGTCATTTTCATTCTCCAATCAAATGAAAGCAGAGGCGGGGTTTCCGTTGAGGTGGCTGCAGTGTGATAAAGTCTAGATCGGATACGCCGCCGGCCGGAAGTGTGATATGCACATCAATATAGCTGTATAACAATAACTAACATCTTTACAGTACTGTGACGGATGGGTTTATGGTTGAGGTGGGGGTAAGCTTTAAAAAATACAATTTATTGGGTAATTTAATAGATAGCATAAATAATACTCGGTACAACTGCTGTTTTTACGTTACTGTGACAGTTGGGTTAAGGGTGGGGGTGGACGTTAAAAAAATACAATGAATGGGAAATTGAAAAAATAATCGAGAAGTAGTTGAGAAAACTATGGAGACTTTTGAAGATGAGGAGAGACTTGTGGTTGCTGTTTTGAGTTATCAGGTGCTATATGAATCACAAATCCTGAATATTACAATAATTTTACATTTTAAGTTTATATTAATATGAACAGCAACATTCGCACATAATACGCAGCTGATTTAGTCGTTGCCTAGTGACAAAAAGTGCACAGCACTTCTTTTTTTCTTGTCAACAAAAAAGGCAGTGTGGTATGCCTCGCATTTTTGAAACAAAAAAGCACCTTCGGTGTGATCGGCCCCTTAGTATCTAAGAAAGTATGTTTAAAGCTTTTGGTAATATTTGTATGTGATGTGTTTTTGTGCCCTGAGGGAAGCTTTTAAGCTGAAACACGTTGGCATTTATTTTATTTCATTAAATATTCTCCTTTTATTCAAAGTGTTTCTGGAGTTCACTTTTTTAGTTAGTTTGGTAGGCATTATTTATAAATGTCTATCTGTCATAGTGGTTAAGTGCACAGACATAAAGCACCGTGGTGCTCACAGTGACCTGAGTTCGATTCCCGGCTCGAGGTCCTTTACCGAACCTTCTCCTCTCTTTGCTCCCAATACTTTTCCGTCTGAAACCTCCACTGTCCTATTCTAATAAAATGAAAACCCCCTTAAAAATAATAAAAATGTCTATCTAAGTATCTTTTGTGACAATCTGAATGTTTTCAAAGACTAAAGACTGAACGCTACATGACGACTAGTCAAATGTGAATCCACTACTGTCCAAATTTTAATATGTATGCGGTTGGCATACATAATTCACCAAAAACTGAAAATTCTATCCTCATTCTGTCCTCATTCATTCCTCGTTCTAAACCTGCTAGACATAATTTTTTATATTGAATAAAATAGAAGATATTTTGTAGCAATCTGGAAACAAGTAACCATTGACTTCCATTGTATTTGTTTTTTCAACAATGAATGTCAATGATCACTGCTTTTCATCTTTTTTAAAAACATCTTCAACAGAATAAAGAAACTCAGTTTTGGAACCTCATGAGGGTGAGCACATTTTAATTTTTGTGTGAACTGTCCCTTTAAGAACTCGTTTGCGTTCCAGATCACGATCTTTCAGCAGTTAATGGTGCAGCTCTGCAGGAACATTCTCTATCCTCAGTGCATTTTTCAACACCTGCATTTAGACCCAATCTTACCTAATCCAATCAGATCAGCAATCAGCCCAGCATGGATGCGTGCGTGATGTAAGCAGTCAGTGGTCCAGCAAGGTGACCCCGTCGTCAGGGGGCTTCAGAGTGCTTATGTGCAGTAGGGCATGAAGTCATTACTCTGCTGGACTGTTACGAGTGCAGGTTACTTATTCTCCATCCGCCAGTGAGAAACGCTACTGGATGTGGCTCTGTGAGTGGCCTGTGATCGAGAACTGGGTGTTCTGTAGATGCAGTGCTGTTGTCGTCATCAGTGTATGACGCAGTGGAGATTCTGCAAATGCTTGATCCAGCAGCAGCTCGCATTCCTGCACTACAGATAAAGAAAGCAGACAGGGAAGAAAGACTATCACAGGATATTAAGAGATCTGTTTTAACCCTCCTAATGAATATTAGGAGGGTTAAAACAGATCTCGTCATTTACAATCATAGTCTTTCTTTATTAAATTGTTTGGGCCATAGAACGAGCTGTTTTTTTTTTTCAAAATATCTCTATTATCAAAATACTGTAATGTACTGTTTTTGCATTCTTTGTCCATTTGGAACTGAGCAAACATAGCTTAAACTAGGGCTGCACAATATATCGATGATGATATGATAATAGAAATGATATGATATAGAAATGATATAGACAATTGCAAATGCAATATGTATCATTTCATACAATTGCTATTCACTGAATTAATTTGATGTGCCAATAATTTGTGTGCTGCATGCATAGGTTGTTGATCCAAATCTGATGGGGGATGACATCAGATGGGGGCTTTAATATCTTCATCCCCACATCTCCAGTAGGTTCAGGAGACATTACTAGCGGTCTGTTGTTTGTACGTGGATTACTCAATTAGCTGGATTTGTTTTTTTTTTAAATATATACAGTTGAAATCAGAATTATTATATTATTATTATATTAAACCCCCTTTGATTTTTTTCTTCTTCTGTAAATATTTCCCAATTGATGTTTAACAGAGCAAGGAAATGTTCACAGTATGTCTGATAATATTTTTTCTTCTGGAGAAAGTCTTATTTGTTTTATGTTGGCTAGAATAAAAGCAGTTTTAAATTTTTTAAAAGCCATTTTAAGGTCAAAATTATTAGCTCCTTTAAGCTATATTTTTTTTTCGATAGTCTACAGAACAAACCATCATTATACAATAACTTGCCTAATTACCCTAACCTGCCTAGATAACCTAATTAACCTAGTTAAGCCTTTAAATGTCACTTTAAGCTGTATAGAAGTGTCTTGAAAAATATCTAGTAAAATGTTATTTACTGTCATCATGGCAAAGACAAAATAAATCAGTTATTAGAGATGAGTTATTAAAACTATTATGTTTAGAAATCTGTTGAAAAAAATCTCTCTGTTAAACAGAAATTGGGGGAAAAATAAACAGGGGGGCTAATAACTCATGGGGTTTCATAATTCTGACTTCAACTGTACAACTAAAACTTTTAATTTTAAATGCAATCTACACCTCTCTCCCCAAGGAGTTCAAAGAGAATATTTATTAACATGGAGTTTTTACATATAAACATGTACTGTTTTAAGGTACTGACCCAGTTTTAGTACAATTTGTGTATGATAAAAGACATGGCCAAAATGAAACTTTTTTTATATATATATATATAAAGGAGAGGAATAATAATAATGCGGTCATGCACATGTTTTGACAGCTAATATGCTGGTGATTTGATGCTTCGCAAAAGTTGCAGACACTTTTACTGATATCAAAATGCTTTTTTGATGCAAAATTAACTTAAACAGTCAGTTATTCCAGTTATTCCTTAAACTTAAATAGGCCTAGGCTACTATAATAAAGACAATTCACTCTAAATGTAAAACTAAATAAATTGCTAAGTACTCTTGACACATGAAAGTGTAAAGCCTGCAGCCCACAACAAAGGTGGAAAGTTATTGTGTATCACATTTAACAAACCGTTTACTACGAATTTTATATACTTTTGCTCACATGCATAATGGGGTATATGCCGAAGCATGCTAACAGGACTTTTAATTTGTCAGTAACCTGGGTTAATCGTTTCTGGTGAATTGTATGCCAATGCAAAATTGGCGAGTTTAAGGTCTGTTTTCTTTAAAAATCAGCGATCTCCACAGGCTGAGTGATATTCGATATAAAGTGGGTCTCAGATTGTACAAGAAGCACTGCATTAAATTTTCCCCCGCCATGTCTTTATAATATGAGCATTTATTTTACCCCAGTATATTCAATAGAGCTTCCGCGCTAGCCTGCAGATTCTGAAGGGCGCGTTCGAGCAAACGGCTTTTTGTCTCGTTTTACACTTGAGCAACTAAATGAATGCCAAAGTCTGTTTAACTGATAGTATTTGAATTACATTACAACATCGATGCTGTAAAAGGAACTGTATAAAATGGAAAAAACTAACAATGACAGGTCACCGGAAGTTTATCAGCAAGGGAAACACACTAGCTCGGCATATACCCTATTGTATATTAATCAGATTATGTTATGACGCTGCTGTGCATCAGCCAATCACTGCATTGCTGATCATGATTTCGATGATCGATAGATCTGTCCTTCACAACACACGCATCGATCCCAGATCAGTTCATCCAGACATCTTAATCTGATTCACGAACTTGTTTGAAGAACCAAATTAGCCAGAGATCAGTTATTAAGATTAATAGAATCAAAGATGATTTGGCAGATCCTGGTTATTTAAGTGAAGTATGAAGAACGGACCCCATGAGAGGAAAATGATAACACAATCACAATTTCCGATTAGGTTTTCAGCCGTCTGTCGTTTGTTTCAGTCATTCATAATTGTTTTAAAAGTCTAAATGTTTTTTTTTCTTTTTAGATTTAATTACCTCAGATAAATATCTGTCACCTGTTTATTTTAGTGTGGTCATCACATGAATAAATTAATGATAATATGGTGTTTTTTAAAGTTCGTTATACTGTCAGAAAGATGATTATCGCAACACTCGACAACAATATTGCATATTTTCCCTGCATCGTGCAGCCCTAGCCTATAAGCCCCAAAATAGAAACATCCTTATTTACATACACACTGAAAAATGTTGGAAAAAATAAAAACAGCCATTGACCTCTAAAGTATCCATTTTGTTGTTGTTTCTACTATATGACAATGGCTGTTTTTTTCTGAACACTCTTCAGTATATTTTCCTTTGTGTTCGTAAAAGAGGGTTAGAACAAGTAAAGGATGAGTAAATGAAGATAGAAATGTCCTTTTTGGGTGAATTATCCCATGGATGGAGGGATGGATGGATGGATGTGTGTGTGAGAATGTACTTGTTTTTATTTCCCTGTAGGAACTTAAAACTGAATGCACACTCATGGGGAATTATCTCATCATGGGACCAAAATTGAGGTCCCTATGCTTAAACATGTTTATAAATATCACAGAATTATGATTTTTGAAAATGTAATAATGCAGATTGTTTCTTGTGAGGGTTGGGTTTAGGGATACGGTTGAAGAGGGGGATAATATACATTTTATATAGTAGAAACATCATTACGTCTATGAAAGTCTCACTGGGATATAGGAATGTGTGTGTGCATGTGTCTTTCTATAAGATCAATAGATTTATTGGAAGATATACACGGATCTCTGTCTCAATTCATGAATGACAGATATGCAGTATGATATATAACAAGAATATAGATATTTAAGCATTTCTGTATATAATAAGTGGAGATTTGGTTTTGAAGTACACATTTTACTATACAACTGCTAAAAGTAAACTGTGTCAGCATTATATATCACTTGAACACTTTACAATAAGGTTGTATTGGTTAAATGGTAGTTACTGCATTTACTAACACGAACAAACAATTAACAAAACATTATTTCTTCATGTTTGTTAACGTAATGAAGGTAATGAAAGTAAAGTCGTTCAGTTAGTTCTTAACTTACGGTGTATTAACTAATGTTAACAAGCATGAATCTGGATGTTAATAATGCATTAGTAAATGCTGAACTATGATTAATAAATGCTGTACAAGTATTGCTCCTAATAAGGTCATGTTAGTAAATCCATTAACTAATTGTACTTACTGTAAAATGTGACCTATCACCTTGTTTCTTTATAAAAAATAAATGTTAAAATATTGTAAAAAGTTATACAGTATACTTTAAATCACACACTATGTACATTTTGATAATTTTTTAACCTAAAACCAGCAAGCTGTTATTCTGGCAGGTTGCCAGCAAGCACGTATATGTGCTGCTGGTTTTTTTAGAGTAAGTGCATGTGTAGACAAACTGCTAAAACAATTACAGTCAATGAAGTGCCACAGATGTGCGGTTCAGTCTGAGTCTGGCAGCACATACAGTAACCTACATTTATGCTTTCAGTTCAGACGGACAATATTACAGCTGTCAATATTGATGATGAGACATTTCATTTGACTACTATATAAATACATTTAGAAGAACATAGTTTGGCATCTTAAAATGATCAGCATTGCAAATGGAACAAATGGGAGAAATGTAATTTCCGAAAATGTATTCTAACTGTTCAAATTTAAGAAATCTACATGGTTTTATTTTGACAAAACATTAAAATAACAATTGTTTAACAAAAATATGTATCAACAAAGTTCCCAAAAGAGTGTGAGTTATAGGAAAACAGATATAAGCTCCTGTGAAATTTTCATTCTTTTTCAAATATTTCCCATTGATGTTTAATAAACCAAGGAAACTTTCACAGTATGTCTGATCACATTTTTTTACTGAAAAAAAAACTGCTAAGTTCAATATTTTGAGCCTCCTTACATAATATTTTTTCAGCTACAGAACAAATCACTGTTGACCAATGACTTGTTTAATCAATCTAACTCGCCTAGTTAACCTAATTAACCTGATTAAGCTTGTAAACTGTTTTTAAATAGATATATTTCCTGTAAAATATTGTGTACTGGCTAAGACAAAAGAAATTGTTTATTAAAAAATATTGTTGAAAAATGTTGAAAAAAATATTTCCGTTAAACAGCACACATTTTCACAGGAAGGCTGATAATTCTGTCTTCAACTGATAATGTTACAATGAATTATTTATAACATCTAAAGTCATAAAGCATCCATTTACCTCTGTCAAAAATGACCCAAACATAAAATGTTTACTCAAATGGTTATATCTGTGACTAAATACTTTAAATAAGGCCTTTTAAAGTATTTGTTAAGTAGTAAATTATTCTTTAGGATCAAAAAAAGAGTCAGCGTTGTTAATAGGGTTAAGGAACATACAGAAAGGCCGCAGGAGAGCAGTTGTGCTCAACCATGCTGAAAGAGCTTTCACATAAAGAAAAAAAAAATGAGAGTGAGGCAATATAGGGAACTCTAAGAATAGAAGTAAGCACTGAAATATAAATTGTAAACATTCAGGAATAAAGAATCAGTTTATTTTCAACTTCTGCTTGCTTAGACTACACTTAACAGAGCAGCTAAAATAAGTCTGTATGTTGAAAATGTGTGTGTGTGTGTGTGTGTATGTTTTTAAAGTAGTGTCATTATGTTTTGATAAATTATTGCTATCTTCAGATGCTACTATTTGCCATTTGCTGTGATCCTGATGTCTTCTCCTGTGAATTAGAGATCAGGGATAAATGATGAGATTATATTGCTATCAAGCTCCTGTTTTTTTTTTTTAGCCACAGAACATCACAGAAAATCGAATTACTCAATCTGCATTTTGTATATCATTCAAACATTTGGGGTCGGTTGTAGCCTTTGCAACTTTACTGGCTAGACGACCTATTCTTATGAACTGGAAGTCAGCAGCTCCCCCTTCTCATCGGCAATGGGTTTTTGATTTCTTACATGCTCTTAAAATGGAAAACATTCGGTTTGCAATAAAACAAAAGCCAGAACAGTTCCAGAAAGTCTGGAGCCATTTTCTACTTAATAATTCTAGGCTAATAATTCTGATTTTAACTGTATATACTTATTTAGTATATAATTATGTTTTCCTGATAATTTATTGTTTGGTGAATTGTATCAGTGTGTATGTCTGACCTATAAGATAAACCTAATTTAGCAAAAAAATTAAATAAATAGCATTTGGGATCGGTCTACCAGTTTGACTTTTTTCCAGTAAATATATTTGATCAAAATATCAGTAGAAAGATTGTCAAATAAATGCTATTCTTTCCATTTCTATCAAACTTTCCATTCATTAATGTATCCTGAAAATATTATCATTTCTATTTTTGTATACATACATTTTCAACATTGATACGAAATGTTTCTTAAGCACTAAATCAACCAATGACTTCTGAAGAATCATATTCTAGTTGCATCATAAATTATACTTAAATATATATATATATATATATATATATATATATATATATATATATATATATATATATATATATATATATATATATATATATATATACATACATATATATATATATATATATATATATATATATATATATATATATATATATACATATATATATATATATATATATATATATATATATATATATATATATATATATATATATATATATATGTATAAAACATTACCGCTTCAAATAAATGCAGTCCCTGTAGTAAAAGAAAAACCTTCAAATGTTTGTTTATATCTAAATGTCTTAATTGGATATACAATTTTATAGCATATTGTTGTAATTTGTACACTTTGATAAAAGGTTTTGATCCACTTCAAATATTCTTCAAAATGATATTTTGGAACAGTAGATAACGCATAATAAGCCAGCTATTCTATTTATATGCAACGCACAGCAATAAGATGATTTGTACCAGTCTACAATTCACAATTCAATTTCTTTTTCTCATGTTTCAGGCAACAAGACAAAGGAGGGAATGGTTTCAGGTGTAAACACAGGTGAGAAATAATCATGCGATACTGCACACAGCACAATTTGCGAAGTCTTTGTATTTACTTTCTATAATGTGGACCCTTACAGTTGTCCAGAAGACCACCGACCAGGCAAATATAGTTGGTGAAACGGCAGTAGGCGGTGCAAATGTAGCGGGCCAGAATACAGTAGAGGGACTGGAGAACGTGGCGGCATCGACCGGCATGGTGAACCCGGTGAGTGTTTACGCAATTAGCCTCCAGATGTCACCATTTCTTCTCCTTTTTTCACATTTTCAATGAACACTATCTGTTATTTAATCCGTCTTGTTTATTGCATTTCAGAGAACTTTGAATTAATTACGTCTGTAGCCTAAGGGAGCTATGACTAACCTGGCATAACCACAAACTTCACATCTATTTGACAGTTGAACAGAGAGTTTCGTTTGATTTTGCTGCACAAGGGTCAGAAATCAACTTCTAATTGGAGCAATTTGGCTATTTAAAATCCTTATAAGAGCATTTTTTCTAATAGTAATTATGCCACTTAGTACATTAAGGTAGATTTAGATTTTTTTAATAAGGGAACAATAGCGTGTGAATACCCTAAAATCCCCACACTATAAGAAATAAGGGTACAGGAGCGGTCACTGGGGCAGTACCTTTTCAAAAGGTACATATTTGTATTTGAAGGGTCCATAATGGTACCTCAAAGGTACTTTTTGGGTACATTTGGGTACTAATATGCACCTTTGAGGTACCATTGTGGACTCTTTGGGTACAAATATGTATCTTTTGAAAAGGTACTGCCCCAGTGACCGCTCCTGTACCCTTTTTTCTGAGAGTGCAGTTTTACAATTATATTTAATGACAAAATCATAAAAACGTTTGACATTATTTAGAACTGGGTATGAATGAAGCACCTTAAGGTGTAAAAAAAAAAAACTTTAATTTGAAAAAATTGCTAAATGTTGATAGAAAAATGAATCTTTTGACAAGCCATTGCAATATGAAAGCTTTTTAAGATGAAAATTTAAGTAAGTAAAATGTATTTATTTTGCCTTAAAACCTTTTAGAGATTTTATCAAAATATTTTTTGGGATATTTTCTGTTGTTTTGATGTTTTGTTAATCTGGACTGTTTTTTGAGCAGCTTTGGTTTAATTTATTTATTGTATATTTATTCCAATGGAATTAATAATTCTCAGATTATATATTTATATATTCAATTACATGGCATAAAATTACATTTCATATTTTATAAATAGATATTTTAGTTAGGACTGTATTATACTGATGAATGTACTGGCAAAAAGATGAATGTAAAAATAACAACAACAATAACAAAAAACACATTTAATTCTAAAATAGACAGTAATGCTGGGCGTGTTTACATAATACCCGAACCTGTCTAACATGCAGAAATGAATCTCTTAAAAACCCCTTTAAAATCACAACAGATTTTACAGACAGTTTTTTTTAACTGCGAAAATTTTTTTACTCCCTTAATTTGGGGGGAATTTTAGATTTTTGATGCATTTTTTGTACCACAAGCCTCTGTTAGTTTCTGACCCTGTACAGCGCTGTATGAATGCTTGTATTTTGTGTCTAACATCTTGTGTTTGTTCTTCCCCGTCTACAACTGTGACAGGATGAGGCTTTATATGAGGTGCTTATTCAGTGAATTGACACTGGTGGCTTGTTTTTTCAGAGAGAAATGCTGAATACGAGACCCAGCTTTAGCTGACTGTTGTATGAAAGCCTATACTGATGCAAAAGCATCCATATAAGAGCAGAGTTCAGTTTTCTTCATTCAGTCCCTGTGGAGTCATTCGCTTCATTGTGAATAATGAAACCCAATGGCTGCATTGATTACCTGACCCTTCCCATCAGTTCCCATCCAGTAAATCATCCAATACTGTGAGAGTTCAGTAAAATGCTAGGGTAAAGAAAAAATAAAAATTGTGAACAGCAGTGGAAAAAAAAAGCAGATTAAAGTTGTTTTGATAACACTTTCCAAAAACTGCTTAATACAGTAAGCAACATTAACAATGAGCAAGACATTTGTTAGTGTTAATTAGATTTTCAGTGTTTGTTAATGTTAGTTAATAAACATACACTTGTTCATTGGTGGTTAATCTCAGTTTAGTTCCATAAAATAATATTTTACTAAAACAAATACAAAATATCATTTTAATAATGAATATGTTTTAAAAATAAATAATAAAAGAAGATGCCACTAATGTAAGAAAAGCAATTCATCTAATTTCATTAGGGCATGTAGTGGTTGATTTATATATTACAGTATTTATTTATAGTATTTTTAGTGAATATTTTATATTAATTTAACATTTAAATTTAATATTTATTAATAACATATTTATAATTTAATATTTTAGTTAATTTTAGTCATTTTATCTTTGCTTATGTATTAAAATATATTTTATTAGTTTTCTTAATTTAGCTTTATTTCAGTATTATCTATTTTGGAGCTTAAACTTTATTTACAGCATTATTTGTCATATTTTTAAAAAAAATTCTTCATTTAAATTTTTAAATATCTTATTTATTTCCTATAAAAACTTATTTCTGCCATTTAAGAAAAGTTTGAAATATGATCTAAAGGCACAATAAAGAAATCTGAATTTTAAGATATATATAATTTTTTTAACGTATATATATATATATATATATATATATATATATATATATATATATATATATATATATATATATATATATATATATATATATATACTTATATAATATATAAGTATATATACTTTTTTTTTTGAGTTTTTTTTACATATTTCCGCCACAAGATCTTTAAAAGAGGTATGAAACGTATTCCATCTACATTTAAAAAAAAAAAAACATATATATATATTAAAATGTTTTTATTACCTTTTTATTTTAAAATCCTGTGGCAGAAATGGGTCTTCATAATTTCATATTTCCTTATTCTTATTGCTGAAAATTAATTATAATTTAAGTTAGTTGTAATCTTTAGTCACTGAAAGTTAGTTAAAAAAGAAATGATTTGTTACACTACTACACAAGCAAATGTCAGATCCATTCTTATTTTTTCCCCAGTCATTCCCATTGCATCAACTAACAGCCTGGTCACTCGGTCATAATAAAAACATTCAGTCTTCCTGCAGAGTTGAAGAATGTTCAATCTGCCAGGAAAGAATAGATGCAATAAAATGCGACTGACATTTAAGCAGTCATTGTGCTTTTCTAACTGCTCATAAATAATGCACGACTCCTTGCTGTTTCTCATATTTAAAATATTGTTGTCTGACAATATTATCGAATGAACACCAGCAGTATTAATACTAATATTTTTGAATGTCTGGAGATTGTGCACGCAGGAATGATGGCTTACCTAGTAGTAAAGTTTGGCCTTTAGACCAGCATACATTGCATGTGTTAATACAATCCCTAACCTGCTGTATAGTACAACAACTCCTGACACAGGTTGGTTTTCATAGTTAAATGGCTTATGGAACTCATTTAGACCAATTATATACAGCAAATTATGGTTTAAAACTCAATATCAGATTAGAAAGGACTTATTTGCATAAAAGTTCATAGTCATATTGTCCAATAAATAGAGGTTTGTTTTTGAAATTCCAGATCAGAGTGTAAGTAGGTACAAACTATTAAATTGTATTTTATTTTTGTGTTGAGTAGCCTGTTTAACTTGTAAATCTTATTAAGGTAAAATATAGGTTGCAAACTGCATTTTATTTTTATTTTTGATGGCCATTAATAAACTAAAAGAGCCAGAGTTACTGAAAAGAACAAATCTGCATTAGACCACAATACTTTGATCGGTGTGTTTAAAAATTGAAACCCTCTCCTCTAAGAAATTATGCATCTGAAAGGAAAATATATTCTATATTTCTACTTCTATATACAAAAGATCAGCCACAAAATTCAAAACTAAACAAAACTAGAGCTGTGCAATATGATGATATACAGTGGATCCGGAAAGTATTCATAGAGCTTCACTTTTTCCACATTTTTATGTTACAGCCTTATTCCAAAATGGATTAAATTCATTTATTTCCTCAATAAATACACACAATACCCCATAATGACAATGTGATAAAATAAATTTTTTTAAATTGTTAAAAATTTATTAAAAATAAAAAACCTGAAAAATCACATGTACACAAGTATTCACAGCCTTTGCCGTGAAGCTCTAAATTGAGCTCAGGTACATTCTGTTTCCACTGATCATTCTTGAGATGTTTCAGCAGCTTAATCAGAGTTCACCTGTGGTAAATTTAGTTGATTGGACATGAATTGAAAAGGCATACACCCGGCTATATAAGGTCCCAGGGTTGACAGTGCATGTCAAAGCACAAACCAAGCATGAAGACAAAAGGATTGTTTGTAGAACTCCGAGACAGGATTGTCTCGAGGCACAAGGCTGGGGAAGGTTACAGAAAAATTTCTGCTGCTCTGAAAGTTCCAATGAGCACATTGGCCTCCATCATCCATAAGTGGAAGATGTTTGGAACCACCAGGACTCTTCCTAGAGCTGGCCAGCCATATAAGCTGAGAGATCGGGGAAAAGGGCCTTAGTCAGGGAGGTGATCAATAACCCAATGGTCATTCGGTCTGAGCTCCAGTGTTCTTCTGTGGAGAGAAGAGAACCTTACAGAAGGACAACCATCTGTGCAGCAATCCACCAATCAGGCCTGTATGGTAGAGTGGCCAGACAGAAGCCACTTTCTGCCTAGAATTTGCCAAAAGGCATCTGAAGGACTCTCAGACCATAAGAAACAAAATTCTCTGGTCTGATGAGACTAAAATTGAACTCTTTGGAGTGAATACCAGGCGTTATGTTTGGAGAAAACCAGGCACCGCTCATCACCAGGCTAATACCATCCCTACAGTAAAGCATGGTGGTGGCAGCATCATGCTGTGGGGATGTTTTTCAGCAGCAGGAACTGGAAGACTAGTCAGGATAGAGGGAAAGATGAATGCAGCAGAGTACAGAGACATCCTGAATGAAAACCGAGTGCTCTTGACCTCAGACTCCAGCAGGACAATGACCCAAAGCACACCGCCAAAATATCAATGGAGTGTCTTCACAAAAACTCCCAGACCTAAATCCTATTGAACATCTCTAGAGAGATCTGATGGCTCTACACCACTGCTTCCCATCCAATCTGATAGAGCTTGAGAGGTACTGCAAAAAGGAATGGGCAAAACTTCCCAAGCTTGTGGCATCATATTCAAAAAGACTTGAGGTGTAATTGCTGCCAAAGGTAGACCAACAAAGTATTGAGTAAAGGCTGTGAATACTTATGTTCATGTATTTTTCAAGTTCATTATTTTTACTAAATTTACAACAATTTCAAAAGATCTTTTTTCACGATGTCATTATGGGGTATTGTGTGTAGAATTTGGAGGAAATAAATAAATGTAATCCATTTTGGAATAAGGCTGTAACATAAAAAAATGTGGAAAAAGTGAAGCGCTATGAATGCTTTCTGGACAAAATAAAAAGTCATAATAATTCATATTATGCTTTATCATGTATATCGTGGGTGACGCGGTAGTGCAGTGGGTAGCACGTTCGCCTCACAGCAAGAAGGTCGCAAGTCCAAAGACATGTGGTACAGGTGAATTGGGTAAGCTAAAATTGACCGTAGTGAATGAGTGTGTGTTTTTCCCAGTGATGGGTTGTGGCTGGAAGGGCATCTGCTGCGTAAAACATATGCTGGATAAGTTTGCTTGCATATGTTGGATAAGTTAATAAAGGGACTAAGCCATATTTGAGAAAGTTGTGATGTTGAATGTACATTATAATGTTAGTTAATTTAGCAATACTTTTTTATTTTAAGGTTAAACCTGTAATCATTAGTTTTGATTACAATCATTAATCAAACATTTGCCCTGAAGTTCTAAATAAAGTGAGAAACATGATCACTTATGAAGGAGTACATTTCTGAGTGTATAGTTTAAAATTAAAAAAGAAATATTCCTTTACTTAAATTATTAATTGATTGAATTTACAGAAATGGTACTATATTGTGACATATATCATTATTAGGATATAAGATGACTTCTATCGAGATATGAGATTTGTCATATCACCCAGACCTTCCCACTGCCATTAAAAAAAAAAAAAACTCAGGATTTACTGAAGACATGCAGTTTTTTTTTTTAATTCCAATGGTGTAAGCTGTAAATGTTGTCCCTAAGACTGCAGTGACAGAGAGGACCTGACTGTGACTCAGCAGAAGAGTCTAGAACAACTATACTGCAGACACTGACACAGACACATTCACTTTCCACATGACCTCCATCTCTGCAGAAACAGCAGTCATAATAACACACTGCCCCTCTGCTGAATCCCTGCATGAATCGATGATATCATTTAGTCTGGCTGTGATGAGAGCAATGTGATTGAGCTCATGAAGATTCCCTGCTGTATTCTGGAGGATAATGGTGTGTTTCTTTCACAGGGTGACTTCTCTCATGGTGGTATGGAAGGAGGAGAGGGTGGAGAGGTGAGAACTTCATTTCAATGGACACAAAATACTTTGGAAATACTGTTTAATAAACATGTTGTTTCTAACATATCATCATTTTTGTCTGTGCCCCATAAAAAGGGGGGTTTGGCCTGTCTCACTTCCACATACATATGTTTACAACAGTTCTGTCTAGTTCTTAAATCTGATTCGCTGATATTTTGCAAATAACAGCACTCGTCCAGCCACTTCACCTTTGTGTATTACTCCGCCCACATACAGCAACAAGCAGAGGACACTCTACAGTTGACAAATATTGCAGCTGTTGGACAACATAACGTACTTTTGAGGCTTTTTAAGTCAAGAATGTAGTTGTTTAGATTGCAACTATGCAGTTTATTTATAGGATAGCGCCTATAAAATATTTATAATTTCTTAGAGATGGCATGTCGGTGTTCATCAGCTTGTCATTGAGCAGAGCAAAGACGCATGCTTAGCCCTTAGGGGATAAAAACAGCGTAATTTCTAAGTCGTCTTTTGTATGTTGTAGTGCTGTATTTATACCATATAATAGTAGTGTATTGAGATAGAACTCGCAAATCAGGAATGTGTGTATTTTGTGTTGGCCTCTCTTTGTAAAACCCTGAGTTACTTTTTGGTTGGCCATCTGTTTGTTTCTAATGAGTCTCCTGTTTTCGTGACTAGTTCCACAATAAGAAAGAAAGAAGAAATGCCCGCATGTGTTTAGCGTTTTTTCCTTATTGCAATCACAACAGTGATCTTGCAGTGTTTGTGCTGATTTAGCTTTTTTGGAGATTATTGTGATCTCCCGATTACAACAGAGAAATATTAGGAGATATCTCTGTAGACTGATGGTATTTTATGATATTTCGCTAGAGAATCATTCAAATACTAGCCCTGAAGTGATGTTGCTGAATCACTAATGATTTCTGCTGTTCTGACGTCAGCTGCAGATGTGAATGAATGGTGGAAGAAAGTAGTTCCTCTTACAAAAGGATTTTGAGACTGTCCGTGTTTGATTTTCTTTTTAATATACATGATTATGCCGTCAAACTGTTGTATAAACAAAATTTCACACTCATAGCAGTGTGACGTGGCTGTATATCTTCACTGGTGGGACACTAAGGCACTTGTGCCAATGCACGCCTCCCACAAGTGCCTATATACAGCCAAATCGCACTGCTACTCGTGTGATATTGCTCAATTGCTCATATATATATATATATATATACACAGTTGAAGTCAGAATTATTAGCCCCCTTTGAATTTTTTTTCCTTTTTAAATAATTTCCAAATGATGTTTAACAGAGCAAGGAAATTTTCACAGTATGTCTGATAAGATTTTTTCTTCTGGAGAAAGTTGTTTTATTTCGGCTAGAATAAAAGCCGTTTTAAAAATGTAAAAAAAAAAAAAAGGTCAAAATTATTAGCCCCTGTAAGCGATTTTTTTTTTTTTTTTTTTTTTTTTCCGATAGATAGATATAGATACAGAACAGATCATCGGTATACAATAACTTGCCTTATTACCCTAACCTGCCTAGTTAACTTAATTAGCCTAGCTAAGCCTTTAAATATCACTAATACCTACTAGCAGGCAGTCTACTAATACTCAAATGGACAATCGAAATAGTGTTAACATTTTTTTTAATATTGCAATTGTGTGTGTGTTTTCCAGACTAAAAAAAAACTTTAAATTATTTTACTAATTGTTAATTAATTGTAATGATATACATTTTTTGTCATTTACATTGATGGTCTGTTGATTGAATTTTAAATTATTATTTTTGACCATCAAAGTTATAGTTTAAGTTTTAACAATCGTGTATTTAATACATATATCATTCTATTTTAAACAATAAGGTATTATAAATATAATTGTTTTATGATAGTATAGTCCTGTTTTATTTACAGATTATTTTCTTTTAAATTTATGTCATAATATTCTTAATTGTCTATTATTATCATTAATATTATTTAATATCATCAGAATATTTACATTTATAATATTTTATTTCATTCCAAATAGATGTAATTTTTCTATATTAATATTATATAATTATAATATAAATTGTTTAGTAAAACAATACCAATTGTTTTATAATATAATATAATATAATATAATATAATATAATATAATATAATATAATATAATATAATATAATATAATATAATATAATATAATATAATATAATATACAAATGTCCTAAATCTGTGTTTACAATGAACATCTTTTTCTCTTTTTCTCAGGGATATTAATCCATAAACCTGAAGCTGAAACGGTCCCCCCTCTCCACCTCTGCGTTTCTGCTCCAAAGCCTCACCCGACCAGACTTCCAGATCTTACTGATATTTTTCTGTGACTGTGTGGAAAACCAGAGTTGAAAAAGACTTTCCCTGAGCCCTGTAGCCTTTAGATGTTTGACGCTTCCCTCCTCTACATCTGTGGTGTCGTCATGCTGTTCTCTAGTGTTACTGTCAATCCTCTGCCTGTTCACAACACTCAAAACACACACACACACTCCAATACACACCTCCTTTCACACGTCCTCCCCAAAAGAATTAACAGGAACCGTGAAGCCCAGAGGCTGATATCAGAGATGGAGGTGCTTTTTAGAAGCATGGATGGGGAAAAAATTAATAAAGAATAAAAGATACCCGCATGACCAGTAATGTAAGAAAAGCAATACATCTCATTTCATCAGGGCATGTAGCAATGTGTGTCTGGATCTTTTGTGAGATATGTTTGTTTGTTTTTTTCGTCTTGAAAATGCTGCATTGGTGTACATTTAAGTGTACATTAACAGATACATGACATTCCTTTAGTTCGGTGTGTGTGCAGAATAGGAGTTGACCAATAATAGACTTCTCATGTGATTTAATAGAGTAACAACTAAAATGTGAACGCATACCATGGATACTGTATTACAAACTATTATTATCCGTATCGATGTAGCTATGCTAGATTTGCGTTTCTTCATTAAAGTTAGGATTAACCCTTTAACTGTCTGTACCACTCTGAAAATGACACGTCTTTCTTAAATTGGTGTAAATCTTAAACAATTTTGGTGCGCAGATCTAAGATTGGTCTCATTTTAAAGAAGACGCTTGTCAGAATGTGGCAAATGTAAAAAAAAAAATCATTAAATAAATAAATGTTTTCCAAATTAGGTTTCTACCATTTTTTCATGATTTTATATGCAGATTGCTGTAGTAAAGTAATAGTAAATTATTTCACAAATGAAGAAAAAAAAAATATTGCTCATTAATACATATCAAACATCAAATGTGAAAGCTACAATTTCGATTCTTTCAATTTCGATATAACTTGTCACCATGCGCTGGATTAATCCACAAGTGGAACTGTGTCAGTTAAAGGGTTAAAAAAAGAAGACATTTTATGTTATGTTGCAATGCATGTGAAGTCGGTGTGCGATCATGAATTTGTGATGTAAAAGCAATACTACTGCACCGTTGCGAAGTGTGTGATTGGTGTGTTTTTTTTGTAGCACTGTGCTACTGTATGCTGACTGTAGGCACTGTGTTTTATCGAGGGAATGCGTAAGAAGAGTAGAACTATACTATAAGATGACCGTCTTCATCATTATCATCATCATCATCTCGAACCCTTATCCAGACCCATGCACCCCAGGCTTGTGTCTGCTGTAGGGAACTATAAGACGAAGCTATCAAACATCGCAGTTTGTATTTTCTTTGACGCCACAAAAAAATTGAAGACTGCATGTTGCCTTATCAGCATTCCTGTATTCACTTGCACACACGCACACGCAAAGCTAAGGATGAAAAACCGTCATCTCAAGCGTTCTTTCTTTGAGCCTGTCTCCGTCTAAAACACATTCACACATGCACAGACACAAATGTCCCACATAGTTTATGTTGGCATCAAAGCAGGCAAGCTGATTTTATAAACTGTATAAGTGAAATAAAGAGTTTTGTTGAAATCTACACTGCTGTCCTCACATTGATTTCTGCATTAAGTGGTATATTTTAAGGATGCATTGAAACGTATGTCTAAATGTGCTGTTTAAAATCAAGTCAAATTAAAGGTTGTTGTAAAATGTTTTCCAGTCACCTTTATTTACAACTTATATGTAGTACAAATAGTACACAGCACAAATACTAAACATTTTAGAGCCTTTCAAGTCAATAATTTTAAAACTGGGAGCAATTTTTTTTTATTATTATTTAATACTGGGCGGATTAAAATTAGGGGTGTAATGGATCATGGTTGATCTGTGATCTGCATGGATCACAACCAACAGTGACCCACAGATAAATAACTTTTTTTGAACTTGTAGGTTAATTCACCATTTATAACAGCTGCAGAGAGATCGCCTCCCGCTTCATTCAAGTCACATGTATGAAATCATTTAGGTTTCCCTGTAAAATATATTGATGACAGAAAAAGTTGTGGTGGGACCTAAATGCTATGCTACTAATTAAAGGTGTTTTTCCTGTCGTGTTCGGGTGAAATCTGACCGATTTACAACTTAAATCACTCATAAATATTGTGTTTTACATCTGATGGCCAGAAGGCCTCATGATATCCTCCACACTATGCACTGTAAAAAATGGCCGTGATTTCAACGGTAAAACACTATACAAATGCTACAGTAAAAATCCGTAACCTGGTAAACAGTATGTTTCCTTAATATTTACGGCGAATAACCATAAATTGACTTTCCCAGAATTCCTTGCATGGCACATCACTTTTTATGCTTTTTGTTGACAATACTTTGGATCTTTCTAGTTGTTTCCCCATCAGTTATGAACAATAGAGATTTATGTTACATCTAATGTTGATAAACAATGTTTATTTCATGACTTTAATTTTATGCGTGTTACCATACTGGTGTTTAGTAGCTGTCTGAATGACACTGAGCACCTTCTGTGCACAGATATACTTTTCTGCTTGTGGAAAAATAGTTTGTGATGAGCATTGGTTCATTGTGTAACTTTCTCATCACCACCTGCATATGTTAATGTGTGTAACTCTGTAACAAAAGATGTGTAGATGTTGGTAATTCAAAATACAGACATATTACAGCTATAAATTAATGAAATGCGGTAGTATACCGTAAAAATGAGAGATTGCTTTACGGTTTGTATCGTATTTTTAACGGTGAAAAACTGGCAACCACAGCTGCCGTTTTTTACTGTAAATTTTACGGGTTTATTTTTTACAGTGTGCATTTGAACATATAAAAGTGATGATCATCTCTTTCATTGAATTTTGAGTGTTTTAATCAACCTTGTAACACCTGTGGTTATTTTATTATGTTAGACCGTTATTATCTCGCTCAAAAATAACCAAAGTATAACTAGTGCTAGTTCTGTGTCCATGCTCACCGTATATACCCTCAGTCACTATTCCCTATATTAGTACACTTGAAGGACTGAAAATTCGATCACTCAGTACACAGGAAAGGATAGCATTTTGTTTGTGCTTTGATGATCATTCAGATGGATTAAAATTTCAATTTCTTTGGTCAGACCCTGTGATAGTTGTAGTTAGCTGTCTATTAGTAATGAAACAAAGGGTTTTGATTTCTGTCATCTATTGTTCATTTTGTAATATATTTTTATTTTCATTGCAGTTGTTTTATGTCTAATTCTGTAAATTCATGTTAAACACTACTTTGAGACATTGTTCACAGACAAAGAATGTTGAATAAAATTTGGTGGAGAAAAATGATTTTTGTGCTAATGTAAGAGCAGTTAAAACAGACCGAGAACACTAAAGTAAGGGGCAAGATGCGAACACGACAGGAGGGTTAATGCATTCAGTGTAAAACTGCACAATCAAACATTAAAAGATCATGATCTCAATTCAAGCCCACGCAACATCAATAATAAACGATAATGATTTGTATATGTTTATTAATCCTTCGAAGCGATGCATTAAAATCTGTATTTGATCGAGAGAGATTCAGTTTTGATATTTTTTCAGTGAGTTACAAACAATTAAATAACACAGAAGTACCGGGATAACAGTTTATAATTCAGATATATTCAATTCAATTCACCTTTATTTGTATAGCGCTTATACAATGTAGATTGTGTCAAAGCAGCTTCACATAAAAAAGATATAAACACTGATGTTTACGGTAAAGATTAAAATCACAGTTTAATGGAACTTGACGCTGGTGAATGTTGTTGAAATGACATTGTGTAATCAATGGGTGGCGACAAGCAACCATCAAAATGATGTCACTGAATAGGTTTTCAAAAATGATACACCTATAATGAAACATGAAACTGTATGTCTGAACTGTTGAAGCAACAGTAGCAAAGATCTTTTTTTTGTATTGAATATTTTTCTTTTTTTCAGCTGGTTCTTTCCTGATTTTTATTTTTATTAAAATGACAGGTTCTAAGTTCTGTTTGTTAAAACCAATGTTTTTTGCAGTAATATTTTTGTATAAATGAAAGCAAATGACATTTGTCTCCTGCCATTTTAGCTGATCCAAAAAATGGTCCGATCCGTGACTCTAAAACCGTAGTGGGATCTGAACTGTGAGATTTGTGATCCGTTACAACACTAATTAAAAGTATTTTAGAAAGACATCAAGCACAAATGTACAATTTCTAAAGTTATGAGAACTAATTCATGAATTAAATAGTTAAATAAAACTGCAGTTTATTAAATAACATTATGGTTAATGTTGGGCGACGCAGTGGCGCAGTAGGTAGTGCTGTCGCCTCACAGCAAGAAGGTCGCTGGTTTGAGTCTCGGCTGGGTCAGTGTTTCTGCGTGGAGTTTGCATGTTCTCCCTGCATTCGCGTGGGATTCCTCTGGGTGCTCTGGTTTCCCCCACAGTCCAAAGACATGCGGTACAGGTGAATTAGGTAAGCTAAATTGTCCGTAGTGAATGAGTGTATATGGGTGTTTCTCGGGGTTGGTTTGCAGTTGAAAGGGCATCCGCTGCGTAAAAAATATGCTGGAAAAGTTGGAGGTTCATTCCACTGTGGCGACCCCGGATTGATAAGGGGACTAAGCTGAAGGGAAAATGAATGAATGAATGGTTAATGTTCTCAAATAAATATCAGAGATATAGTCATTTCAAAAAATGGTGTGATCAAAAAACTCCATTTACTAATTAATTGGTTAGAAACCTATTAAAATATAAACCTTATAAGTAATAAAATTAATTAAATGTAAAAAAAAAAACTAATGTTCTTGTAACTGCAATGTTTATTTATAAATTTTATGGTTAAGGTGTATGTTCTCAATGGAATATCTGAGAGATGTTCATTAAAAGAAAAATAGGAGTGACCATGAAAATTGCATGTAGTTAAATGAAATGAATACAATTCAAATTCTAACATTTTTTTTATAAAACATAGAAAGTAAACTGACTTAAATGCAAAACTGCAAAGCGAAAACAGTATTTTCATGAAAAATTTTATATTTTGCAAAAAGTTGACACATTATAATATGTTTACAAACTAATAGAAGAAAATACATTTGAAATGAGCAACATTTCTTAAAAAGTAGATTTTTACACACTGTCCAACTAAAATAACATACTTGCAATTAGTGGTCTAACAAATCACAAATCTCAAGGTTGGGATCACATTCTGTTTTTTTTTTTCGTCACAGATCAGACCATTTTTCACATCTTTAATTTGTACAATAAATGATTCAGTTATTCACTCATAATGCTTCATGTTTCATTGCTAGATGAATCATTTTTGAAGAGTTGTTCAGTGGCATATTTTTGATTTCTGATTCAAACAATGTAACTGCGGCCTACAACATCATTTTTGAGCGTTGTTAAATGCATATGACGGTAATTTTCATCTTTACCATAAACATCCGTGGCTTTATTTAAACTATAAACTGTTATCCCAGTATACTGCTGTGTTATTTGACTGTTTGAAACTTCAGAACACACTCAAAAGACTAAAGACTGAATCTCTTTCTTGATTTTTGCGTTTTCAGATTTGAATGCAGCGATTTGAAGGAATAAAGATATGCAAATATCCATCATTTACAATTTGCTGCGTGGTTCACTGAAAAAAAGTATGGCTGCAAAACTTCCAAACAATTTTTGTGTTGAATTTAAACAAATTTAAATGTAGTAATGTTCAAATTAATGTGTTTGTTTAAATTCAGCTCAAATAAATTGTTTACAACCTCTTAACTTAAAAAAAAAAATCAGTAAATCCAAGGGATCATCTTTAAATCTTTTTTTTTTTTCAGTGTTGTTGAGATCTCAATCATTTAATGATTAATCGTGCAGCTTACACTGAATGCATTAATGCAGACTAAACACCTTAACCTAATGTAAAATAACCCTAAGAAACCCACCACATCCCGAATAACCTACCATTCAAGAGTTCACACTTAGCTGATGATTCATCAAAAGCTTGTTTGGCATGCTGTCCCGGGAGAGAGCCCCGAGCTCAAGGGATCCTCGAGCCCGGGGCTTCCTCCCGTTTGCAGAGCGAGAGGGGAGCCTGAGCTCGGTGGATCTCAGAACTCCCCGTCTGCAGTACCTAAGGGAACATGTGAGGAAAAAAGGGGGCTAGACAAATGCTTGATTGTTATGCATGATGTATATATTTGGATGGTGGGAGAAAACCGGAGAACCCGGGTAAAACCTACGCGGACACGGGGAGAATATACAAACTCCTCACAGAAACACCTACCGACCTGGCAGGACCAGGGCTGGCAGTGTTCTTGCTGTGGGGCTAACAGTGCTAACCACTGGGCCTCCGTGCCGCCCGATCTATAGTGAAGAAGGAAAACGGGGAGCAAGGGGGGTTTCTTACAAACGAAGATAAAGTGGACTGAAAACTGTGGTTATTTATAGTAGCTTATGGCTCATATAATTGGATGATACTGATTAGCTTAATATGAGACCGGCTGTGATAAATCATAAGCACGTGATCCTCTCGAAATTAGTTTATGAATAAACCTCACCAATTTCCTCCGTCGTCATTATATTTTACAGGAAAGCCTAAATGCTTTCATAAATGTGATTTGAATGACACAAGAAGTGATCTCTCTGCGATTGTTACAAATTTAGGATTAATCTACAAGTCAGGAAAAATGTATTAGCCTAATCTGCGGGTCACATGTGTTCCGAACCATGGGCTGTCATCCGTAAGAACCACAAATCAATCGTGATCCATTACACCCCTACTCGCAATTATGCTTATCCACACATTATGCTTTTCAAAGGTTGTCTACAGTTGTTTAATAGTGTTTCTACATTGTTTACTAAATTTTATTGCACTTGGGTACAGTTTTTGCTTTTGGGAAATTTACAAAAATACTACCAAACAGGGGCGTAGGGGACATTTTAAAAGTTGGGGGGACGGCTGTATGAGATCATACATTCATATAATTATTAATCACCTGTTTCTAAATGGTCTGTCTCTAAAAGTGAGGGGGACGTATCCCCCCCCCCCCCCCCCCCCACCGGTTGCTACGCCCCTGCTACCAAATATGTACACTCCACACACACCAAATTTCTTAGGTGTGCATATACTGACAAAAAGGAATACGAAAACACTGACTCATATTTCTGTTGACCACAACAAACTTTCCTAATGACTTGATTGACTTACTGTACTTACTATACTGTACACTTAATCATCTACACTGTAGAGCATTGACTTGTTAAAACAAATAGCTTGTCACATGAAAACAGATGAGGTGTGATCACTAATTCTGCTCTGCTCCTGGCTTATGTCCATGAATGATCAAAAAACATGTACAGGCCTGCAGAATCTGGAACTATGTACTGTATAGAGTATGGTCATTTACAGTTACCATAATTCATTTTTGGCTAAGCTAAAATTTATTTGGGGAGTAAAATGGTGTCCAATTTTGAAAGTTTTTAACTTGGTTATTATTATGACATTGAAGTTTGAGGTCAAGCAGCAATGAAGCGTGAAGAATGTTTTTATGAGGTAGAACTACAGGATCAAGATTTGAAGTACGATTCAACAAACACACCATCAAGCCAAAACACATTTAACCCGACCACAGTAATTATCCACCACTCCTTCAGCACGACAGCCTCTGGGAACATCAGATTCAGCGCACACACCCAGACACTGAGCAAAAGCTTCACACCATCTGATGAGCGCAGCTAGAATGCTGCACATATATAAAATTATAAGGAGATCATCAGTATCATTTGTGATGGTAACAACAGTGACAATCTCTGGACATTTTTCCACGATATTGATCAATCGAACAGTCTATCACACAGTAGAAATGTTGATTTTAAATGTCTGTAAGTGACATCACAATGCTTTCAGCTTCTGATGTCTCTACAGATGGTGATATTTGGGGCTGCACAATATATTGTTTGAGCATCGATATCGCAATGTGTGAATCTGCAATAGTCACATTACAGGATTAGATTATTTATTGAAGATGTTATTAAATATTTGTTATGTTATTAAAAAACTTTTACCTTTGCTCTGTTGTATTTTACCTCCTAGGGGTTAGTGGCCACATATATGGACAGCACATTTTAGCTCTTAAGTGGCTATTTAAAATACTTTGAATGTTTTATATTTTGTTACAGACATATAGTGTTATCCTGAAACAGTTTTGCAGCATATGAAATGTCCCAAACACTATTTTTAACTGTCAAAAATGGGAAAATGTTTTTTTTTTTTACTCTCTGATAGGCCAAACATGTTCAAGAAAATGTATGTGTTATATATGCATTAAAAACAGTCAGGAAAAAGTGTTTTATGTAAATTCGGACCATGAGTCCACATATATGGACATCATTTTTCCACCCTGATCTCACGAGAAAACGTAAGTATTTCACGTAAGCAACAACCCAGTACTAGGAAACACTCATAAACACTCACATTCACACACATGCACTACAGCCAATTTAGCTTATTCAATTCACCTATAGCGCATGCCTGTAGACTGTGGGGAAGCCCGAAGCATCCGGAGGAAACCCACGGTGAACACAGGGAGAACATGCAAACTGCACACAGAAATGCCAATGGCTCAGCTGGGACTCGAACCAGCAACCATCTTACTGTGAGGTGACAGTGCTAACCACTAAGCCACCATGCCACCTGAAGTAAAAATATAAAGCCAAAAATATAAATTGAAGTGAAATCAATTGCATCCTTTAATTTTTTATTTTTCCTGATGAACCGAACAGGATCTGAAAGATGAACAATACACAAAGCTACTTGTGATTATTGAATGAGAGGTTTCTCTACAGAATGTCTAATGAAGATTTATTTATTATGCATCAACTGAAATCCACAAATGAATAGATTGATTTTAGGACTAAAGAGTCAATAACAATTTGCTAAGATGAAGGCCTGAGCTAGCGGTTTCAAATTAGGTTCTGCTTGTGCACTGGTTAAAAAAAAAATCACTGTATTCCGTACAACAACAAAAATACCTTTAAACTCTCTCTGATAAACAAAAAGCAACAAACTGGATACTGGAAATAATTCGATTTCAATGTAGAGTAGCACAAGAGCTGCATGGGTTCACAGACTTATCTGTTCACAGAAATTTCAGATGTGTAATTCCAATGCATCAAATATTAGACTGTTTACAACTGTCCAAGCAGTCTAATCAAACTTGTCCATCAAATTTTACACTAAAATCAGTACATTTGATATATTTCTACAAAATGACAGCTATGAATTACTTTACCATAGTGGCAAAAATATTTAATTGTATTAATATTAAATAACTTAGTGACACATAAATGGCAACATCTCAAATGCCCCCAATAATCTAAATGAGGCAAACACCGCCCCTGCACAATTAAATCTAATGCAACTGATACATTTTGACTGCTTTTTAATCACTCGCACAAGATTCCGTTGAGCTCAAAGGCCAATCAGAAAACTTCAGACTAGTCACTACTGAAAATATCAGTTATCGTTATTAGTTTGATGATATAATTCTGCACTCTTGCAAACTCTCCCATCATAAACAATGAAATTAAGTCACTGTACTACAGCCTAAAGAGATTCACTAAAGTGGAAAGCTTCAGTCGTTATAATGAGATATTTGCAGTCATAGACAGTCATGGTTTGTCTGTGAAGAGCAGTTTCAAAAAAATAACTCAAGAATTTTTTAAATATTCATCGTTATTGAGTATCATTATTGCAATTTTACATGGCAAAAATAATCATATATACTATTCTTATTTGCATTATTCTTATTATTAAAAACCAGGGTCGTGCACAGGGGGGGTGGCCCGGTGGCTAGAGCCACTGCCCCTTTGCCCTCATTGGCTGAGGTGCTGCTCTTGCTCAATCAAACCCCCCCTCTTCACTTTGCAATCGGCCCCGCTCCCCCGCTTTTCACTTGGTGGTCGCATTGAGCACCTGCCCCTGTAAGGGTCTGTGCACAGGCCTGTTAAAAACAATTCTTTTTTATTTTCATTATGCAGGCTATTTAGTTACAAAAGCACCCTTGCATTAAACAGAAATAAACTGTTTTGTATTAACATTTTATACAGTTTTTTGGCTGATTAAAGTAATTCATCACATGCCTGGCACAAAGACAGCACAGATACAATTAAGCCTGTCATAATTTTTGATTAATCATCTGATTGTGGTTGTGTGATCTTGTTGCAATTATTTGAGATAACTGTTATAACTGCATGATGTACATCTATAATAAGATAAATTTAAGTGTATAAGAAAATAACAAATGGTTATTTGAAAAGTTAGATTTGACAAATGTTAAAAAATGTTATGGTAGATTGATTTCATTTCTACAAAGAAGTCTAAAGATTCACACACAGGAAGAGTTAAATAAATAGTTCACAAAAAAGAAAAAGTTACTCACCCTCATGCATGGATGGATATTATGCCACTCTTCTATCAGAAAACTGGAGGTATATTATAAATATCCCGGCTCTTCCCATCTTCATAGTTGAAGTAAATCAATGCTGCCAAGTTTTTGAGGCTCCAAAAAGCACATCCATGCAAATATCCTCATTCAAAGACGTATTTCGTATACTTTGTTTGTCTAAAAAATAAAGGAACACACACTTAGGACAGCTAAACTTACTCAAATTATGGCCACTACAGGATGTTTATTTTATTTCTTAGGCTGAAAAAATACTGTAAACGCTTTTGTTATTATTTGTTTGTTTTATGACAGCCATATTTATTTAATAGACAAATAGACGTTTTGTTTACAATGTAACTTTAGGCCTAACACATGGCTATCTAGCGGTTAATAAACAAATTGCATGCGTTGACTGTTTGTAATCAGATCGTTACTTTTCTGTTGTTTTGGCTTTTTGAAATACAAATGATAGCTTCGTTTTTTATAGTTTCATGGCTCAGAAATGTTGTCAATAAAAAGTAATTGAAAAAACAGGCTTAAAACTGCCAGTTCCTATAAAAGGGGTCTCGAAGAGACTTTACACTTTTACCACATGGCCATCTAGTTTGAAGAAAAATATCCCTAGCAGCTAGATGTTTAGGGTTGTCAGGATTCTGCATTCCCTTTCTTACTTGAACTCTGTTCGGTTTGACATTTCTTTGTTTTGCTCATTCAGCCAGTGAGATTTGCGCTTTTTCTCGGTCAGCATTTCTTGATAGGCTACTTTATCCGTGTTCCGATCACAGACTGGTTCGGATATGACGACACACACCCGCGAAATCCGCCCCGCATGTAAACAAACAAAATTAAACATTAGTTTATAACGTGATTTGGGATACTCTGAGCCACGGGTTTTTAACTAAAAAACAAAACAAAACATTGTAGTAGTATACTATTTTGCTACACTAATATATTTGTTGTAAAACGTATAAAATTGATAATACATAAACCAAAAATAATAAAAAGGGAAAGAAAGGGAACACTTAAACAACACAATGTAACCAAGTATTCCCTTTATATTTTGAGCTGTATATTTTTTATATAAAAATCAAAAAATTGTAAGTGGTTAATGTTTTTAAGCATAAGGATTTCTGATAACTGTTTTGTTCATTTCTGACATAAACACTTGACAGAAAACAAACAAACAAACATTTGATCACAAATGATTTCAGACGTTCTCAAAAACCGAATCTGCACACAAACACCTAAGCTTGATTAATATCTCCTCATAAATTCTTCAGATTGTTCTTTTGTATGTCACGTAACCTTATTCTCCTCCAGTAACAATGCATCAACAGTAAAAGCTTGTATTTCCAGTACTCGTATAGAAATGAGATTGATGCCATGCCCTGTTTACAGTACAAACAATCCACTCATTTGGCGGTTTAATATTGAAATTTAGGGAGGTTTTAGTAATTAAATGAATTAAAAGACATTTCTCTGAATATCATCTTAGATGTGAGAAGTGGAATTCAGACATGAAATGACAGAAATGTGGATGAGTTTGAGTGGGTGTTCCTTATCCAGCTTCAGGGTGTGTGTGTGTGTGTGCGTGTGTAGATGTTAAACACCACAGACTATAAGTACGCATGTAAATCCAGCCAACACAGTGCCTGACATCAATACACAAAACATGAACTTCGTGAAGAATGCAGCAGACGGCGGCCAGGTCGACAAGATAATCGATCAAGCTGGTAAGTCAGAGACATATTTATGTTTAATGCATCTTATTTTTTTCTATAGTATTTTGTTTAGTTATCAATCAGTATTTACTATAGAAACAAATTTTATTCCATAAATAAATAGTAAATCATATTTACTTACATTTTTTTTTATTTTCTGAAAAAAATAATTGCTAAATTAAGGAAACAAGAAAAATAATTTGTCATTTTAATACTCCATTGGAAATTTAAAAAATGTCTTAAATTTTTCTTGTTTTCCATGTGGAAAAAAAAATCAAACAATCAAATATTTTTTAAAACTTGAATTCCACTAGTTTTTTGAGTTTCTTCTGTTGAACACAAAATATATTTGAAGAATGCTGGAAACGGGAACCTATTGACAACCAAAGTAATAAAAAAAAGCATGAAAGTCAATAGCATTCTTCAAAATATCTTCTTTTTGGTTCAACAAAGCAAACTTTTGTTTTAATTTCATGTGAGAATTATCTCTAAGCATAAGCTTTTTTTTACTTAAATGTATAGGTATACATGTATTAAATAAGGTAAATATCTAAGTATAAATAGACTTAATTTTGATTTTAAAAATTCACAAAACAAGTAAGTAGACAGTAAGTAGACAATATTGCTGCTCAAGTAATTTTATCTTGCTACTTTGCTAATAAAAAGGACATTTACTGTTTGTTCAAACTACTTATTTAAAATGAGCTAAAACAACACAATTCTTAATTTTTTAGACAACTTTATTGTTTTATGTACAATCCACTTAAATTTGTAAAAACTAATAAGTTAACTTAATTCCTTCATGTCCCAACACAAATTGAGTGTGTGTAACTCAAAAAATGCAGGCTTACACACAATTCTTTTATGTTGTGCCAACATGTATTGATTAAGCTAACTTAATTGTTTTTTTACTAATTTAAGTTGACTATACATAAAAAATAAGTTGTAAACTCAAGAATTGTGTTGTTTCAGCTCATTTTAAATAAGTAGTTTGAACAAGCAGCAAAAATCCCTTTTTGAGTGTTCTTACCAGAAAACAAAATAAATTTAATAACTAATTTAATAGTAATAATCATCAATAATTTTAATAAATTACATGTTTATTTAATATTTAATAACTTGTTTAATTATTATTATTATTATTATTATTATTATTATTATTATTATTATTATTATTATTATTATTATTGCAGTGTATGCAATGGCAAAATGTCAATGTCAAAGTAATATAACCAATTAAATTAGTTGGAATAATTGGAGCCATTTCTGTAACGGACAGCTAACCTTATGTAACAAGATGATTAATTCTTGTAATGTTGCATCAGCTGGGGTGGCCAAGGAGAAAATTGGCTCTGCGCTTGGTGGAGGAAACAAGAAAGCTCCCACTGACAAGAATCAGGATGCAGGTATAGCTTTTCTTTTAAAAGTAGCTCTCGGAAAGATCATTGTAATTAAAAAATAAACTCTTTGAATATCAAATTTGTCATGTTCACTGATCAATCCTTTCTGTCTATAGGTGTTGGCGATATGATCAGTGGTGCGATCGGCAAAGCTGCCTCAGACACATCAGACGCAGGCAATAAAGCCGCCGATCAGGCAAAGTCTTTTGGAAAGGGCATGTTCAAATGACCTGGCACACTTCAAATGGAAACTCTCACTCTTCACTACGTTAACTGAAGCCCATCGTTCTGTAAATCACTTTTAAATTTTAAAAACGGAATAATAAGTACCTCCACAAAAGCAATCATCTTGAAACAGGTGATATATGAAGCTGTATTAGCATCAGGGCTGTTTGCATTACATGTTAGAGCTTTTTCCTTTTAATAAATGGCTGCAGTATAACACTGTTTTTAAATAACTTCCATAGTTAAATTAAATTAAAGAGCAGGTAGAAATTGAATCGTTTACAGGTTTAAAGTTCATTTTTAATTTGTGTCCTGTACATTTTGTTTTTAAATGATCTCTGTAATTTTGTTAAACGTCATGTCTTAAAATAAGTGGAACCACAAACCAAAACAGACTCAATAAAATCCATCCAAAATGATCTGACTTCATGTCCAATGAGTGTTATTGGGTTTTTGCAATAATAGTGTTGTACTATCATAAATATAGAATGGCTCAGTTTAAAGCACCTTCATCAAGTGAACAGAAACATCAAAACATGAATATCAATAGATGCGTATTAGAGAAGAGTTGAATAATCCTGCTGTATTTATAGCCAAAATGATACATACCCGTGATTTTTGAGAATTTTTTGGTTGGTGGGAGGAGCTTAATAGTGTTATGTACAATACACTTAAATTTGCAAAAACAACATGGGCAACATGGATAAATTGTGTAGAAGCTTGCATTTTTTTTAATAGTGTATGACAAATTGACTTAAAGGTGCAGTATGTATGTTTGACACCCACTGGTTGAACTAGATTGAGGATGATCAGGCGCACGGCGATTCTCACTCATTGACGTTGTGAGCGAGGCACAGCTGATTTAAAGAGTGCAAGTGCTTAAAAGCTCCCCTTTCCTTGTGCAAAACAACCGTGCCTTGAAATGCAACTGGTGCGATCGTTTCTCTTTGAAATAGATTGGAAAAAAGTGGTGCTCGTGCACCCACAGTCCTGCTGCTTTCAAGAGCTCCAGATTTTATGTATGCAGCCGCTATTGCCACTTTCACTTTAACCATTCTTTGAACAGATTACTACTGGCCATAACGTTAACTGTGCACGTGATCATCCTTACACTACAGAAAATTATTTTCAGCTGCTTTCTTTTACTTGCAGTTATTTTTATTAATATGGTTTAATTATCATCCTTTAAAATAACCTTGCTTTAATAGAAGATTAACTCTCCATTTATTTAGTAACCTGATGATCTGAGACTTAGCCTGGACAAACTACTGTGTATAGTTTTAGATAAACGAGAATAATTTTATTAAACGCCACTTGTTTTTTTAAGAATATTTTTGTTGAATAAAAAGTATACAGCTATATCTTGTTTTGACAGATTTTTTTTTTTATAATTTTGTGGCAAAGAAATAATTAGTTTAGTGTGGTCAGAGACAAAAATGGTGAATTCTTAGTGTTGAGCCCTAAAAAGTCATGTGAAATTAAAAAAAAGTTGAGGCATGTGGACGTAACATAATTTAAATCAAGTAATTTTAGCATACCAAAGTCAAATTTATGCATAGAAAATATACTTTCTTAACAACAAACCTGTGGCTAATGTAAATGGCGAGTGGCTAGTAAATTTGGAAAACTACTAACCAAAAACTACTAAGTGGCTGGTGATCAAAAAAGTTAATGTCAAGCCCTGGTAATGTGGTACATACAGTAGGAATAGTTCATTTAATCAAGGTGTTATATATGCAGTTCTTCGGTGCAGTGTTAGGTTATTATTATTATTATACATATTTGTATTTAGATTTTTGTATTTTGCTGACATTTTAATAACAAAATTCAGTCATTTTTCCGTCTTCTTTTCTTTTTAGTTTTAATATCGTATATAGATTTAACAAAAGCTTTAAATTGCAACCAAAATGCAAAACTTGGTGTTTTGTACATCAAGAAATCCATAGATCCAGACGACAAAGAATCCCGACATGTTCAATTTAGGAATAACAGCACCTGCTCTACTGGCAAAAATAAGGTGGATGATAATCATGTGGTATTTTGACACCATTAAAGCGATACGTTGAGAAACGGACACAAAAAAAAAACAGGGCATAAATTATGATAACTGGAATTTATTCTCAACAAAAAAAGCCAATATAAATTCCCAAAACACAGTTCCAGACGTGGGTGCAGATACGTTTGACGAGCAGCTTCCAATGTAAGCACATGCGGCCTGGCTCCTCTAGCTTTAGCATTAGCCGCACGCTAACAACAAACAGATCTCTAAACGTTAAGGGATACAAACTGCTCATAATACAAAATAAAGTCTGTATCTAAATTGTACAGCACATTTCTGGCTAGTACTCCATTACGTCTCCGGGTTAAAAACAGTGAGATGAGGCAAACAAAATGGCTGGGCTTCCCTTTTATATGAACTAACAGTGAGAGTATAAAACTCCTGCTCGCAACTGTAAGGCATTTTTAACGCTCTTCGTTACTTCATTAGCAACAACCATCGATAAAATGGTCTGTGACGGCAAACAGTAGGTATAAAGTAAATAAAACATGACAGAGGACAAAAACGCACCAACTTAAGTGATTAAATCAACGTACATTTAAAACAGCTGCATTTGAAGAGGACCACAACAGTTTACCACAGATCAATACAAAAACCAGGAGCTAAATAAACAAGTTACAACAAGACGTACTTGAGAAACCTGAATATGGGCGCCAGTTTGCACATACAGCAAAGCAGTGAAACCGTATAAACCGTGCTAGAGTTTCTCACGAGGATGGAGGTTCTGGAATATGATGGGGTTATGATAGAGAAGATGATGTAAACTCTGATATATTAAAAAAAGGGGGGGGGGGGGGGGGGATTGAGAGGTTGATGGACGTTTTTGTCTTGTTTTTATTTCTTTTTTTTGTGAAGGGAGATTTATGTAAAGGTCAGACCAGCCTCATTGTACACCTTGAAGACTTTCTCGATGGCGTTGACGTAAGCCGCTGTTCTCAGATCCAAGCCCAGGTTGTACTTGTTGGCCGTGCGCATAATTTGCTGGAAAAAGAGAAACATGTGAATACAGGTTTTGCATAGAGGAAGAACAGCACCAACAACATCTAAATAAGATCTATATGGTAATGTGGCTGATAGACTAAACACTGCCTACACTGTCTGAAAAAAACATTTATTTTTTAATTAAATATAATTAATCAAACTGCATATTTTTTTACATTGTAAGAATGTATACATGTAATCAGTGATGTGATCAATATTCAGACATTATAGTCAATATTTAGTAATATTAGCTACTATTAATTATAACTTAGATTTATTATTAGTATTATTATTTACTGCTAGGTACAGCTGAAGACAAAGATTTCTCAAGGGCTGTTTAATGATGAGATTTTCAATATTTTAAATATACTAGTTGAAATAACTTATACCTTTTTCTTTGCCATGATGACAGTACATACTATTTTTCTAGTTGTTTTGCAAGATACTAGTATTCAGCTTAAAGTGCAATTTAAAGGCTTAACAAGGTCAGTGAGGTTAACTAGGCAAGTCATTGGACAACAGTGGTTTGTTCTGAGAAACAAATTGAAAAAGAAAACGTTAAGGGACTATTATTATTAACATATAATAATATTCACATTAGCCATTTTTAAATAATTAATTAAAGTATTAAATTATTTAAAATTTAATAGAATTTTAATTTTAACAAAATAAAATTTTTTAATTTAACATAAAAATTATACATACAGTTGAAGTCAGAATTATTAGCCCCCGTTTGAATTTTTCAATTTTTTTATACATCATATTTTAGTCACCAAACATATTTAGAAATTGAAAGATAACACATTTATATTCAAGCAAAATATTGCAAACAAAATTACAATCTACAAAAATTCAACAAAATTTTTCAATTTTTTGCTTCCCTTGATTTCTCCTCTTTTTAAATTTGTATTTAATATTTTTCTATAATATATACATTTGAGTGTACTAGTTTTTAGACCGTTATCGTAAGTTATTTTATTAGCTAAGCTCTAGATTTGGCTTCAGTACGGACTAATCTAATGTATATGTACAAATACAATATTGCATAGCTTCCTATTAACAATATGAAACCTAAATTTGTGAAGGGTGTACTTGTATAAGCGGAGCACTGTATATTATAATATTTTATAATAATAATAATAATAATAATAATAATAATAATAATAATAATAATGATTTTTTATATTATATTATTCCAGCCAAAGTAAAAACAACAAGCCTTTCTCGAGAAATATAACAGGAAATTCTGCTAAAAAATGATGTTAAACATCACTTATATAACGATATTTGAAAAGAAAAAATTTTCACAGAAGGGCTAATCATTTTGCCTTCAACTAGATTTAAAAAGGTATGGGCTTGAGTAAAATATTAAAATAATATTTACTTTTATGTCTCTTAAATGTTTAAATAAAAAGAGCCTTATGCTTTCCCTAAACATTTAAATTGGTTCAGAATATGTTTTAATTGCTTGAGATTTAAATTAAGGGATATAGCACCGAATATTGATTTCTTATATCCTCCAATGTTAAAACGTTGCTATTAAGTTGATTAAAAAATGCCTATAAACATTTCTACAACATGCTAGTTTTTTGCAATTTTCTGCAACAAAAATGCTCGATGCATTTATTTTACATTTTAAAAAAATATCATGAGGGAACAATGAACAGAAAAGAAATAAAGTTGAATTTGCTCCATTGCATCAATGCAGGTTTTGTATAGAGGACAAACACAAGAGAATGTCAATAAACATTTACGACATCTGTGCAATGGGTGAGGTGCTTTTCTGTGCATAATGATCGGACTGAAATCTGCCTGAAGCGAGGGCTGAACGTTTGTGGGCAATCTAAAATTAACTTTCTGCTCTTCCACAACAACAGAGTACTGTAAGCTGGTTTCTGCTTCACCTGCTGTTGTTTTATAGATGTGTGTGACTGAATGACTCTATGGGCGTCTGCTTTAGTGCGTTTAATGGACTTCAGAAGTTAACAGTGATATCAGGGAAACTTACCCTGGCCGACCTCTCCATGGTGTAAGCAAGACCAGAGTGAACAATGTCCTTCTCAGAAGCTCCCTGTGTGTTAAACACAACCACAACAGACCGTGTGTTTATACATCACATTAACTGACATTTGAGTTAAGAATAGCTGATCTTAAAGAAAACATTAAGATACATAAATCAAACCAAAATATATTTTCACTTCCAATCTTTTGGACTGACTCACAGTTTTGTCATTTCAAAAGTGATGAAATCAAATTTGTTATTTTTTAAATCAACTACCAAATGATTTACTGATACAAATTGACCATTAACCTTTGAAGTTTTAAAAAGATAAAATGTTTACAAGTAAAAATAAAACACATACATATTGCATATTTATTGCCACATCAGCAACTTATGGCTATTTCGTGGCCAAATGGATATACATTAAAATATTACATGATAAAAACAAATTCGTATTATATAAAAAAAAATAATAATAATTACTTAGACAAATATATAAATAGATAAAATTTACAAAAAAAATTTATTCAAAGTTAAATATGGTTTTTCAGTTCTATTTTTGATAAAAAAAAAATTAAACTCTTCCTGGTAGTAAAAACAAAACAATCAATAAATATAAAGACATATTATGAATCACAGATTTAAATAAAATACAAATGAAAAATATCCACTTATTGCTTATTTGATTATTTTCTATATTGTGTATTTTTACTTATTTGTATATTTGCAATTTTTGGAATCTATGTAGTAAATGGTAGTCACAGCCAAAGCAAAAACAAAATCTAATTTCAAACATTATGGCAAATTTAAATTGTGCCTGCTTTATTTATATTTCTACACTGTTTGCATAACCATTTCAAGTCCATTTAGCTCATTTCTTTGATGAAATTCATTACTTGCATGCTTAAAATGCATGTGTTTGGCATCATATGCAAATACAAATGGAATGCATGTAATCAATTTCATTTTATGAAATCATATCAGCTGTTAATCAGAGTGATAATATATGAAGAGTTCAGATGCAAAAAAAACATCTAAAAATTTCCATTGAAAATGAGCATTTTATTCACACTCCTCTATGTTTATGTTGAGTTATTTCATATTAAAGACCTTTAAAAAGTATATTCTGTGCCATAAATTTGAAATTACTGAACTTTCACACAGAAGCCTGATAAAAATGCTCATTTCTGAAGGAAATTTCAAACGGCTTTTAGAGGTTTTGCATCTGAACTCTTCATATACAAATAAGTAATCCATCCATGCATGTATGTTTGTATTGTTGCAGATAAGGTTACAGTCTTCTAAATGGACTTTAAATGGTTGTCAACACAACAAAAATAAACAATACAAAATGTAATTAATCAAAAATACCCTAAATAATGCATATGAACATATATAACTGCCTCTTAAACAGGCACGCAAGGCAAATAAGGTAAAACATTAGATAGATACTCACAGCAACACGAGCCTGGAAATCAGCAGTGGGCACAATAGGGATGGGGCCACCCTGCTTTCCAAACTTCCTTTCAAGACTTTCTTGCACAGACACTGGAAAACAGAAAGAAGAAAAAAGAGATTAAATAAATAAACAGGGTGGGGAACTGTCAGTATCATTTAGAAAGCATAAACTTGGAATTTTGTTTTAAAAGTTGATGCTTTAAAAGTTGTCAATGACTTTTTTTTTTTTAAATGACCAAATGCGCCCTTTTAAGACATGTACTGGCTAGGATTTGTAGATTGCATAAAAAGATCCAGATTGCTATATGACATTAGTATATGGCATAGAGTTCAGACAGCTTCTTATACTTTCGAATACTTTTTTTTTTTATTAAAGTCAGCATGAACCGGAAGTTAATGAGACTTTTATTACAGTATGTTGATGTACTGAAACGGAATATTGAGAAGGGGGGTTTCTTTTGTGCATAATTCCCTCATAGCAAACTAATAATTAATATGCAGTTGCTATGGAAGCTCTCAGGTTGACGTCAACAGGAGCGCCTCTCCAATCCTTAAATTGAAGACTACCAAAACAAACTATTTTTTTTTAGTGGATTAACTTGCACAGATTCATTATTCATCTTAAGAATAACAATGTGAGCTAGGAAAAAAAAAAAACATTGTAAATTTTGATTTAAAGCAGACTTTAAAATGCATCAATATCACATGACCATCCTTCCTGCTTACAGATCTAGAAGATATGTACATTTAATAGATCAAAACAACTGAATTGCAGCATAAAGTATAAAGACCAAGTATAAAATATAATTCAACCAACATAATATCAAAAGCAGAGTAAAGTTTGTGTTTCTGGCAGGTCTTGACTACAATTTGGATTAAATAGGTTGCAAATGGCACATATGATCATGCCACACATATTGGTAGCATCACCAATTAATGCCTTCAAAAACAGCTTCATGACTCTGTTTTCCATCTACTCGAATAACTGCAAATGACATTAATGCCTCGTGACTCATTTCTCTGACATCTGGATGTCAATTAAATTGGTGTAACCAAAGAGAGAAAGAGAAGCCGGGCCAATGTGATTCAGTACATACAATACAAATTCACAATGCAGGTTCAAAGTGTGCTATAGTAAACTGCGACACACCCAGATGCTCTATATGACTCTTGTCTGCACGCCAAAAGAAAATACCACAAAAAAATAGGCAGTGAAGAAAGGGAATCAAGAAAAACGAGAATGTAAAGGGTGTTACAGAGAACACTGAGGACATCAAGAGTCAAGCTTGCAGACAATAGAATTAAATGACGTCTCAGGGATGATGCACATTCAGTAACAACATTATTTCATGTTACTTTTTAAACTCTTTGCTCCTGTTTGCATGTAGTATTATTATATGTTTTCAGGGATCTAATCACAAGAGGTCATCAGAGGAGTTTCCACCAGGTATTAACATCAAATGAGTCACATAGGACCACAGAATTTTGGTGCATCAAGCTCGACAGTACGTCAGTTTTGCATGAGCGCTACTGAACAAATAGAGAAATAGGAGCTAGTGGCAAAGCAAACAAATTAAAGATGTGAATTTTGATCATAATCAGTGTGCTTTGTACAATGCAGTGAAGTCTGTTTACCCTGGGTTTTTTGTTTTGGGTCTTGCACAAATCTTCACTCTCATTTACAAGTGTTTATATGCAAGTTTATTGAAATAAAAAGCCCTCTCAACATAGTTTAATAAAATCACTATGATTATGAGTATTATTGAACTGGTTTGATCAAAATATTGTTATTAAATGAGGTAAAGTGTACTCAACGTACTGTGAAAATCTCAATAAAAATCACATTAGGAGGCTGTGTGTAAAAATAGCCCGTGTGATGTCAGTAGGTGGGGAGTAGTTGGTATTTTGTGGCACTCTAAATGCATTTGACTGTTTGAGTGCTTATCAAATGCATATTCAACTACCTCTAAAAAGGGTCAAAAAGAAACAGCCTCAAAACAATAAGGCCACATTTGCACTGCAGATCTCAAGTAGGTATCACTGCAGCCTGGAGACCTCCAAGTGGGAGGGATTACAACGCAAGTAGGCTGGGTTTAGGCGTAGTAGACATTAATAAATCACAACAGGTTACTGTGAGGTTGGGTTTAAGGTTGGGGTAGGTTTCAAACACCATAGTTTGGACTCTGTCATGTACAAGACATTAAATAAATGAAAACTCCAGGAGGTTTGTACAGCCCACTTGGAGTTAAAGTCTCACCCACTTGGAGCTGGCTCCAACCTCTGCTTGTACCCTTCTCACAGACTTCGATGGTCAAATTAAATTTTGTGACCATCCTTTATTTTTTTTTAAATACACACTTGCAGTGCTCAGCATAACTGAGTACATCCCATTTGGAAAATGAATATTTTTATCCATTTCTCAATGAATAGAGGCAATGTATCTACAGTAGGTGCATTTAAACAAAACAGATTTATTAAACTGATATATTTATTAAAATAATATTTTAGTCACCAAACATATTTAGAAATAGAAAGATAGTACAATGAAATTCAAGCAAAATATTGCAAAAACAATTACAACCTAAAAAATTTCAACTAAATTTGTACTTTTTTTTGCTTCTTTTGATTTTTCCTCCTTTTTAAATTTGTATCTAATATTTTTCTATAACATTTACATTTGAGTGTACTAGTTTTTGGACCGTTATTGTAAGTTATCTCTCTTCCTCTCATTATGCTGCTTAAAATGCATTAACTTGTGCTACATGACAAAATAAAATATTTCATTGTGCTTGTATTTAAGATTTAAGGTTTGCAGGACTGTTTCGAGACATCAACAACAGAGTTTTGGTGATTCACTACCATTGCAGTTTTACTGTGGCCTTGGACCCCATCTACAGTGTACTTCTAGTCAGAGCATTCACTTGTTATTGGATTGACAAAAACAGATTTTTTTTTTTAAAGTTTTTCTTTTGTAAGATTCTTCTTTTAACAAGATTTTTGCCTAAATTTTATAGGAAAGTAGAATGAAATTCAGTGGGAGAGAGAGTTAGGGATAGGATCAAGGAAGGTCCACAAGCCGAGATTCAAACTTTGGACACCCAGAGTGCTGTTGCTCTATATGTTGGAGCACTCATCACTGGGTTCCCCTTCGGATGGGGAACTCCAATGCTATGTGGAAACTTCCACTATGGGGATTTCGTCAGAATCCAATCATCTGAAAGAGTATAAAAACGGGCCAATGAAATGCCAATGAGTTGGCAGCGTCAGCGTGCACAGCTGGCGTCAATGACAATCAGTCATGCTATAAAGACGCAGCCAGTGCCATGCTCGACATCCTTTCGCTTTCAGAGCCTTTCACGAAGCTTCTGAGAGAGTCTTTGAGGGTATCTCCAACCTGTGTCTACAGAGAGAGATCGAGAAGCAGCTTCTCCCGGTCCAGAGCGCGTATACGCAGTGGCAGATGGTCGAGCTGGGTATTTCTCCCTTGTCTGGCGTCCTTTGGGTCCGGTCCTCCAAGAGCGGTTTGTATATAGGAAAAAAGCTTTCCTAAAAGAGCAACACGGTCGTGCAGCGCGTCTTTTTCAAGACGTCACTCCGACCGTGCGTTTCTGGATGCGGTTGTTTCCTATCCCCAGATGATGGGCACGAGCACAGCGTTTCATGTCTGGGGGTCCAGCATGTTAATGCGGTGCTCGCGGGCAGTGCATGCCATCACTGATGTCATGTCTGTTGCGCAGTTAAGATCGCGGCTCGCTCTTGCAAAAGAGCCACCCACCCCAGTTGTCCCCCGCACTGCGGTTGGCACTCGGGCAGATCTGAGGGTTTCAGTGAGAGTAAATCCGCCGCCCCCGGGCCGCGGACCTCTCGCTCCTCCACGCGCTCCATCCAAGCTTCAGGTGAAGAGAAGCGCTCCGTCCTTGGATGGTCGCTCTCTCACCTGATGACACCGGGGGTCAGATGTCCATCGCTGCATCGGAGGATGGGCTGTCATTGTCTGATGAGGATGCGAGCCCGCTCGCTCCCTCCCTCCAGGGTGGAGAGCGCAGCATTAACATCTGAAAAGCAGACGTGATGGCCGTGCTTTCTCGGGCTGCTTCGACCGTGGGTCTGGTGATGGTTTATCCCCCAGCCCCGCGGCCGGACCGACTAGATGGGTGTGATGTGGAGGATATAAGGAGGCAAGACCTTCAAAGCCTCCCGTCCCCTTCTTCCCGGAAGTGCACAGTGAACTCACGCAGTCCTGAGGGCACTTTTTTCTGCCCGATCTGCGTGCGCTTCCATCCTCACCATCCTTGGAGGTTGGGCTGTCAAGGTCTGACGAGGATTCGAACCCGCTCGCTCCCTCCGGGACTTTGAGCGCGGCGTCGAATCCAGAAGCAGACTTTGCGGCTGTGCTTCCCCAGGCTGCTTCGGCCGTGGCTCTGGAGATGGTTTATCCCCCAGCCCCGCGGCCGGACCGATTAGAGGGGTGGATGTGGAGGATGAAGGCGAGACCTTCTAAGCCTCCCCATCCCCTTCTTCCTTAATGGGCACAGTAGGCTCACGCAGTGTGCTGCGTGCGCCTTCCCCCTCACCATGCACGCTATGGCCACCTACCAGCGCTACCAAGCGCAGGCGCTGGCCCGGCTGCGCGAGGATGGTTCTGACCCAGGACTGAGCATGCGCTCCGCACCGCAACCGACCATGCTCTTACAAAAAAAAAAAAAAAAAAAAGTCGGCTGTGTGTGCCCTGGGAAGGACGATGATCACATCCGTGATCCAGGAATGCCACCTCAGGCTAACCTGGTGATGTGCGTGACGTTGACAAAGTTCGCTTTCTTAACTCACTCATATCCCAGGCTGGTCTGTTCGGCGACACTGGCGGTGAATTCGCCCAGGAATTCACGCCGGTTATAGAGCAGTCGGAGGCGATGGGCGAGGTCTCTATCGGCGGGATTGTATGACCGCTCCCCCCCGCCGAGCCATCCACATCCACTGCTTTTTCGCCGAGGACGCCCGCCCGCAGCTTTGCTTCGCCGCCCCCGCCTGCGCCTCCGGCCACGCGGCTGCGCCGAGCATCGCGCAGGCAACCAGCGTCCCCCGCCCAGGGCGCCGCTAAGTTCGGTAAAACGGACCGCGAAGCGTCCCTGAGGCGGGCCATCTGGAGAGGAGGGAATTTGCTCTTTCCCCGCTGGAGGGCGGGGCACGTTATTTAAAGACGTAAAAAAAAAAAAAAAAAAAAAAAACGCCATCAAAATCCTCAGTTAAAGAGCACTTTTCCCCTCCTCCGGATGTGACAGCCCGAACACTGCCAGTCTGGGACGCTATGCCTTCCAGCTCGCAGGATCGGTGCATTTCGCCAATGGCTCATGGAGTGCGAGAGAACGGTCTCCTTTCTCTCCACTCCCAGCCCCTCTCCTGGAGTTTGAGTGCGAGACGAGAACATCTCCTCTCCTGCTCTCCTGTGGGACCCCAGCGCTCCCCGGATGAGCCCACTCACTCCACGCTGCCCCGCCGCTGGCACGTCAGCGTTCGTGCGAGTGGGACCATTTGCAGGGGCTCTGCCTGCCTGGTTGGCGCGGGCCAGCCCATCGCAATGGCTCATCCATACGACCAGACTCGGCTATGCGATTCAGTTCGCGAAACGGCGTCCCAGGTTCACGGGCGACCAGGGTCAGTCCTGCGTCCGCCCCTGTCTTGCGAGAGGAGATTGCTGTCCTCCTGGCGAAGGATGCAATCGAGCCGGCCCTCCAGCCGAGATGGAGCGAGGGTTTTACAGCCCGCACTTCATCGTGCCCAAAAAAGAGCGATGGGCTATGGCCAATCCTATATCTGCACATTTTGAACCGCTGCCTTCACTGGCTGCGCTCCGAAATGCTTACGCAGATGCGCATCACGCGATGCGTTCGTCCTCAGGATTGGTTTGCAGCAATAGATCTGAAGGACGCGTATTTTCATATCTCCACACTTCCACGCCACCGGCAGTTTCTGCGGTTTGCGTTTGAAGGTCGAGCGTGGCAATACAAGGTCCTCCCCTTCGGGCTCTCTCTGTCTCCGTGAGTTTTCACCAAACTCGCGGAGGGTGCAGAGTTCCTCCGAGGCCCCCAGCACCTGACTCAGCGGAGGAGTCAGGTGTTGGCCCGTTACGTTGTCGGCATGCCCGCTGGTCAGCCCGCGTTCTGGGTATAGGTGCCTGCTATGTGTGATCCCCGCTGGCGATCCCATACGTTCACTCAGCCACGGTATAGTCCCCCCTTCTAGGGCAGGCTCGTGTCTTCCCTCCCCGCTAACCATCCTTATGCAAGGACTCCCCATCTCTGGGCTAGTCCATAGGTTGTCACCAGGTCTCCCCTCTGGGTAACAGGTGAGCTCCGCAGCGTCCTCCCTATCGGGACTGAACGCTTTCCCAACGTACTGTCGTATCAAAACCTATTTTACTGGGTTATTGCGACTCCCCGAAAAACATAACTGTTCTGAACAGGTAAGTGAGGGCCAGGGGACACGTTGGAAGACTGTGTCTCGGGGCGTTGTAGGTGCGCTCGCTCTACTGCGTGGCACACCCTTCGCCAGGGACGCAGTAAGGTTCTTTCGTTGTGGCGTTTTCCATAGATTTCCCCATAGTGGAAGTTTCCACATAGCATTGGAGTTCCCCATCCGAAGGGGAACGCTACGGTTACTAAAGTAACCCTTCGTTCCCCGAGGGGGGGAACGGAAATGCTATGTTCCTTCGCCACAACGATTGTCCCTTAGCTGTTGAGCGTGAAAGTCTCTTCAGCTAGAAAAGGATGTCGAGCATGGCACTGGCTGCGTCTTTATAGCATGACTGATTGTCATTGACGCCAGCTGTGCACGCTGACGCTGCCAACTCATTGGCATTTCATTGGCCCGTTTTTATACTCTTTCAGATGATTGGATTCTGACGAAATCCCCATAGTGGAAGTTTCCACATAGCATTTCCGTTCCCCCCCTCGGGGAACGAAGGGTTACTTTAGTAACCGTAGCGTTATCGGCAATGATGAAAACGCGTTTTAATAGCACATGCAAACAGGGCCCTAAACATAATTTACACCTGTATTTAGCATCATCCACTTGTAATTATATTGGCAAAAGGAGCAAGTAGCGCCTTTGATAAAAAGTAGTTGGAGCAAGTGTAAAACATACTCAGCAGGTGGTAGTTGGAGTCCCTCTCATACTTGAAGGTCAGGCGACCATAGCTGACATGGTTCAGGTTCTTCAGCCACTCAAAGTAGGAGACTGTGACACCTCCGGCGTTCAGGTACATGTCCTACAACATCAAGATATACATCATTACTCCAGTTACTTTCTTCCTGAAGCCTAAAATAGAGAGTAACACTCAAATTCACTGACTGGAATGACCATGACGTTCCTCTCTATGAAGATCTTGTCAGCATCGGGTGTTGTGGGACCATTAGCACCTTCAGCAATAATCTAAATCAATTTAAAATATAAGAAAGTGTCATAATCGATGAGTGGAATTTAAGCATAACAAGCTCATTTGGATATTGGCACTGGTGTCAGACCTTAGCTTTGATATTGTGAGCATTTTTCCTGGTCAGCTGTTTCTCTCCAGCTGCAGGGATGAGAATATCACACTGAGCTTCCAGAATGTTTCCTTCATATGGTTGAGAATTCGGGAAGCCCACAATGGTGCCATGTTGCTAAAGAGAAACACAAAAAAAGGTGTTCATAATTTTTTTTTAAAAAAGAACAGAGGAATGTTTCAGAAAAGAGATTTCACATGGAGCTTTAACTGACCAGTTTGTAGTCTTCCAGTTCTTTGGGATCCATGCCATTGGGGTTCCAGATGCTGCCGTCGATTTCAGCAATTCCTACGCACTTGGCTCCATAACGGTGAAGATAACGCATGGAATGCAGACCCACATTACCAAAGCCCTAAAGCATAGGATGAGAAAGGACATGTGAGGTTGTGACAAAAACTATCCTGAGAATGACTTTTTTTTTTTATGAGGAGGTGGCGCCACCGTGTGGTTTGATTGAGCATTGGCTCCTAATCATTGGTTAAAGGAGAGTTCACCTAAAAATCTAAATTGACTTAATATTTATTCACCTTTAAGTGGTTTCAATCTTTTATCAGTTTTATGAATATATTTTTATGTAGTTTAGAAAACTGTTAAAAACTTGTAACTTATAACTAAACTCCATAGTAGGAAAAACAAATACTATAGAAGTCAGTGGTTACAAGTTTTCAGATGTTTTTTTGTGTGTAAATCCTTTAGTTTTTTAATTTATTTACTCAGATGTCATGTATTTGAAGCCTTTTTAACTGCTAACTATATATATATATATATATATATATATATATATATATATATATATATATATATATATATATATATATATATATATATATATATATATATATATATATATATATATATATATATATATATATATATATATATATAGCTTTTACTTGATTTTATTTATAATATAAATAATTTATTAATAGAAATGATTTAAGTGTATTTCAATATTTTTTTCTCTTGTGATCTTTAATGAAATAAAAAAGAAAGCCTTTTTTATTACTTTTTCTTCAGATACTGTATTTACTTGAAGTTTTAATAGAAATGACAATGTTTTTTTCATGATTTATTTCTTGTGATCTTACATAGGTTCTCATGATCATAACTTCATTTTCTCATTATCTTGACATAACAGTTTTCTCGTGATCACAACTTTAAAAAGCTGTTTTCTTGGAGTCAATGATTCTTTGAATGAATGAAAATATATGTTGACTACAGTCTATCAGTGACTAACAACTTTAGCATCCAACATTTTAATTTGCAGTTTAAATGGCACCTATTTTACCCCCTCTTCAAGATTTAAGATAAATCTTTTGTGTCTCCAGAACATGTCTGTAAAGTTTCAGCTCAAAAGACCCATCAGATTAAATAGTATACCTTTCAGAATATTAAAATTTTCTGCTCTGAACACATTGTAGCTGTTTTTGTGGCCTGTGCCTTTAGTGCTAATTCTCCCCACCCATCGTTCCCACGTGCCTGTCAGAGTGTGCCTCAATCTCCACCTCGGCTGTGTCAGATAAACAGCACAATGACAAACATGAAGTATGCAGATCTCACATAGTTTGTGAGAAATACTACAGTGAGAACTTTCCCAATGATTATTATTTGATGCATTTGTTGTTGAGTTGCAACGATGAGTCACATAAGCACGCACGCACAGCAGACATACACATAGAGCGTGCTTTAAACTTTGCAATGTTTTTACAGGCAAATGTGACAGGATACACATTAATATCCACTGCTGTATCAATATCTGTTATGTTAATGTAGAAAATAAGCCTGATTTAACGTCCACAAACCAGGATTGAAGCGTCTTTTATAATTGCACTGACATGCAGCTATGGTGATAAAGTAAAAACGGTAAAAATCGCTGTAATTTATTACAAACATGCACTGTTTTAAAACATTTTAAACTTGTAAATCTCATTATTGATCACATTTGATGATGATCACAGCAGGCTGAACAGATCTTTTAATCCCAGTTGCTCCTACGCCCGGTCTTGTTGATATGATTATATGCGTTACTTTGGAGATTTTGGAGCACGTTAATGCGCGGCTGTCAATCAATTTGGTGGGCGAGGAAACCACCACTGTAGTTTGTAAATGGTAGTATCATCATTAACGGTATATCAACAATAGATAATGTTGGATGTGGAAGTGTCACTAAAATGCTCACACATTTGTGCAACAACCGACCATTTTATTTCAGTAGTCTGTTGAGGCCTTTAAGGTTGCAAGTTTTCTGATGTTTTCTGAAGTTTCAAACACACATCTGAATCGGCTCAATGTCCCTTTCAATATGATTTAGAAGCTACAAGAACCGTGGCAATCTCCTAAAAAGAACGACTCGCAAAGTGAAATTTTGAATTATTTTGGATAGTTACCGGATAAGACTGAAAAAAAAACAATGGATGAAAAACCCAAAATAGCAACATGAAACATTGAAACAATTTTGAGCACTTCTTATAGCCTAATTTTGTTGGAAAAATGCTTTTTTTTTTGTAACAAATTTAATTTTGTATAATTTGTATTTTTAATGCATTTTTTGGTATTTGGTGTCAGTTATCTACAAAATAAACTAAAATAATGAATAAACTTTAGGTGAAGTGACGTGCAAAAAAATAGATAGATTCTTAATAATAAGGGAATTATGAATTAAATTCAAGACCTATTATAACATGTAAAATATAGTATTTCTGGGAATTTTCTTTATAATTTGAGTTATGAATTACAGTATCGCAATACAACTTGCTATCATGATACTTCAGCTGGTATAGAATCCTAATATGAATTAGCGGTATTCCGACAACCCTAATGTACAGTAATGTCTAGATCCACAGGTCTAGGGGAAAGACTAGGAAAAAAAAGGCAGCAAAGTTGCAAAACAACACATGCAAAAATGAATCTCAAGTTGTGACAACTAAAAAACAAATTAAGTTGGCAACACAAGAAACCAGCAAAGGAAAAATGCTTTTCTACAGCTGCAGTCGTTTTAACTACTGTACAGTTGTGAATAGCTTACAATATTAAGAGCCACTCAATTATATGCAAGACAATCGAAAAAGCTTGAGAACCACTGCTCTGGATTTCGGTCACCTTTTTTTTTTTTTTTCCATCAAATAGTATTTGTGGCAAGCAGTCATGTGCATGTCTAAAAGGAGAAATGCATACAACTGCTCACATTACAAAAGTACAAACGGGAAGCACTCATACAAACGCGGGATTATATAACCCACTCCTCTCCTGAGGCTTCGTTTCATACTAATGACTAGACCATCTCTCTTCTTCTACACTCTAAATCCAAAACACGTGACAGCATCTCCTCTTGTCTTCTCGCTACACATGACAATAAACCTTTAAAAAGAAAAAAAAAAGTAATTTCATGTGACAGTAATCCTTGTGAATCCTCCGAGTGTGGGCTGCGCTGATTGATTTGAAGAGTTTCAACTACATTGTGATTAAGACTGACAATCATCACAACCTAGAGACTGCGAGAAAGAAAGAAAGAAAAAAAAACACAATCTTAATCCTAGCAAACAAACACGCAGGTTCGTGGTGAAGTCAACAGATTTATCACAGCTGTAACGCAGAGCAGTGATTTGCTGGATTTGCAGTGGATTCTTTACAGCATGTGATCTGAAGGGAACTGAGATGTGCCAGATGCTGACATCAGATTAACTCTTCCCTTTTTTGTGTCAGCAAAACTGAGCACATATAGTTCTCGTTGCAGTGTAATTAAACATTTAAGTACTGTGTAATATTAAATAATTACATGTACCTACTATATGGTTAGGGTGGGCATAAGGGTTTGGTTGTGATAAGGTGTTAATTGTGTAATTATGTGTAATGTATTGTTATTATTATAGTAAGTACATGTAATGTGTAATAAGGACAACGTAAAATAAAACCTATTTTGTGACCCTTATGCCTTTCCAAACTGGCATGGCTTTCTTAGGTGCAACACAAATGTTCTGTATTATATATTGACAAGGATTTGGTCCATAAAAATATTTAGACCAGTCTCAGTCGTGCTCCAAAAACGACAAAAGGAACTAATACTGCTTAAAAGTTCTTACAACATCTTTGTTTTGGGAAGCTAGCAGAGTGTGATATTTTGGCTACATATTGTAATATATTATTGTAGCCAAACAGTCTACTAGCTTAGATATAAAAACATACAAAACCACATCTTGAGTTTAATAATATCACACAAACCAGAGTACAGTTTTGTGTATATCACGGTGTCAGTGTGATTAGAATTAGTAATGTTGTTTGTTGAAATGTGTAAAACAGTAAGTTAGCATTGAGCAAGTTACATTTTAGTTTTGTCTGTTCTTTTGACAGTTTAACAGTTTTGCCTGTTCTTTTTTCTTTGCTTCATGAATGAAAATAGTCCAAACAAAGGCAGCATATTTTAGCTTCTCAGAACAACACTGTTTTTGTTTCTGAATAATTCTGTAATTAACACTTGTGTACTGTTGGGGGTGTTTTCATCCACTCTGGGGTGATTTTGGCCACAACATTATTTCTGTTTCACTTAGTAGAATTTTGGGGACAAATCTTATTTTGACACATATTTTGGGAAAATGCTTTAATTTTTTTTTTTTTAAACTCAGCAATACACTCTAAATTTACTACCCTTTTGTTATGTTCGGGATGAAAACCGCTGAATTAAAAATGCATCAGATAAATATGTTTTTAAATGTTTTTGCATAAATCTGTTAATAAATTTAACCTCAGTCCTGATCAAAACTACTAAATTGTTTAGTAAACTACAGGATTTTAACTCTTTAATTGCCAAATTCATAAATGATGTCCCTGATTTGATGAAAAACACACAAAATTACGTATTTTCAGTACAAAAAGTTAAACATTTTTAAAACCTTTTAGCACAGTCTTGGACATGTGAATGATTAGTAACAACATTGCCTTTGATGCATTGTTAGTTTTTGTGCAGCATAAGATTTTCATTTGTTCTCCCTAATATACTGTTCTTTCACACTGCATTCACAGCAGTTTGATTCAGTGGATTCTTTCATCTCGAACATGATAAAAGGTAGTAAATTTGAACAGTGCATAAGGTTTGAAGAAAGTGGCTGCATCCAAAATGGCACACTTTCTCATCAAACAGTACGCGAGAAACATTAGAGGTCAGAATTAATATTACTCATAAAAGAGTGGAGATATATTTCCTTTGTGACCTACTTTTACTGCTATGTGTGCATACAATTGATTCTTTACTATCCCATGAGTCCATAGAAGAGGATTTGTGGACGATATTGAAGTGGCATGACATGATGTGATGTCATGTGTGCACGTAACAACAAAAAGCACATAACAAAAAATGCTTTTCTTGCTTATTTCTAGTCCAAATACCTAAACATTCTTAAATCCAGAACCATTTTCTAGACAAGTAAAAAATATTGTCTTGTTTAACATTATTAATAGACTTTAAACAAAATAATCTCACTTCATATTTTGCTTGTTTTAAGGAAAAACTCACTTTATTTAGAATCATTTTTTTTGAAAACAAGACAACATTTTACTTGTCTAGAAAATGCTTCTTAACTGAAGAATTTTTTTGATATTTGGACTAGAAACAAGACAAAAATTCTAAGTAATAAATAATTTTTTGCAGTGCATTATGTCAAGATGACATTCATACTAAATATAACATAACTGTTAAAAAATCTAAATATAAAGTTGAGATATTACATGCTGTTAATGTCACACATCTCTAAGGAGATTTTAGGCAACATCAACAATATTTTCTGTTCCTGTTTTTATCTGGTTGATGGTCACAACACACTTTCGCTGTATAAAAAAAGAGCAGCTTGAACATCTCAAGCTGATATTCATGGCATTTTATTTTATTCAAAAACTGTAGAAAAGCAGTTAATATGTTTAGATGGAACTGTTAAAATGTAGAATCTTCAGACTGTTCTCTGATTATGTACCTGAATAATAAATGTTTTGTCAGCAAATCCAGGAGTCAGGCCGAGTTTGCTCATGTACGAGGCTTCATTGATGAAGTTCTCAATGCCATGGAAGACTCCACGACCAGTGGCTGAGATTCTCCCGTGGATGCCACCCTGGCTAATGGGTTTACCCGTCACACAGGCATGGGCATTGATATCCTACGCCAATGGAAAAGAAAAGACAATTAGTGCATTATACTTTCTAGCACAGAAACTCAAACATTTCAAAAACACAAGGTAATTATAGCCAGACATACAGCTATGAACCAAAATAATGATCTGTTTCAATGGATTTACTTTGTAAACTAAAGCATGGAAAAAAAAAAAAGACTAAAATTAGTAAAACTCAAAATAAAATTGACATGAAAACTGTAGATCTTAAAAAAATAAAAAATACTTTAATTTATTAATTGAAAATGTAACAGTAGTACTTCAATAAAAGAAAACACTACCTTAATAAAGCAATAAAGTTAACTTTTCAATAATTTGAATATTGCAAAAATAATTTATAAAAACACAATTTGCAACCCATGTCATTTCCTATAGGAAGTTAGTGCAAAATATTATTTAAAAATTGAATGTTTCTGTAAATTATGAAGCCTAGTTTTCCACATACTGACTTGCTCCTCCGCATATACACATTTTTCTTCAGGTTTCACCAATCACATTTAAAACATTTTTACGACCATTACAAATGAAATTTCCTACTTGTACGAGGCTAAATGCTAAGATTTTTTTTTTAATTACCCAATTGGTCAGCGGAAAATATTTTTACTTGCCTCATCAAAATAATAAATAATAATATTACAAATAATATAATATTAATAATAATACAATAATAATAAAATATTAATAATATTTTTTCATATACTGCTTTTCATACACTTTATTTCCAATATAATATGTCTTTTTAAAAACTATAATAAACTAAATGTATATAACAATCTGTCCTGGTCAGTGTCTCATAATGTCTCACTATATGTGGTCTATAAATACATGGAGAACTTTTAAACAAATGTTATTGCAAGGAAGATAATTAAACCATATTGGTGAATAAAGTTAAAAACAGAGTTTTGATAAATCTTTATTGAGATGTATTGCTGGTGATTGAAAGGGCGTTGGCCTTATTGGGTAGCTTCAAATTGACATAAGAAATCTATGATCTGTTTAAAATTATTTAGGGCCTAAAACACAATATTTTAAATTAAAGTAAGACTTTTTAAGGCCTAAAATTGAAGGACATTTTAAGACTTTTAACGCCTCGCTGACATACTGTGTACAGATTAAGCGTTTTCCACATTTTTGTAATTAAATATTTGTAAAATTTGTAAAAGTTTTTATGCACATTTCACATTTACATCCATCTCTAACCAGTGAATGTGTATTTTGAAATCCACATAAATACAAAACCATACATATATCATTCATTCATTTTCTTTTTGGCTTAGTCCCTTTATTAAACAGAGGTTGCCACAGCGGAATGAACCGCCAAGTTATCCAGCATGTTTTACACAGCGGATGCCCTTTCAGCCACAATCCAACTCTGGGAAACACCCATACACCCTTGCATTCACACACATACTGTACACTATGACCAATTTAGCTTATTCAATTCACCTACAGCACATGTCTATGGACTGTGGGGGAAACCGGAGCACCCAGATTAAACCCACGCCAACACAGGAAGAACACGCAAACTCCACACAGAAATATATATATATATATATATATATATATATATATATATATATATATATATATATATATATATATATATATATATATATATATATATATATATATATATATATATATATATATATATTATAAAGAAACTCAATATATATAAAAACAAGTTCATGTTCTCAGCCAAAGGTGGTTGTCTGTTCCTCATAAAAACACCAGCACCAGTCGAAAATACGTTGGGATGAAGACGACATGTGATAAACATGACATCCAGAGCCCATATAAACTGATGGGTGAACGGTTTACAGGCTTCTCATAGGACAGCTACTGTAGTCCCACTAATGCCTATTTATATCTCTGAATGAGGAAAGGGCGGCAAGTTAAAAGACCTTTGTTCACCAATGACGCACAGCAGCAAGTGAACCAAGACAGAGGTTGCTCTTGAGGACGAACAAGTTAACCTACAAGTGTACAGTTCCTCTGCCATAAAATCACATCATTTGCATTATATCTAAAATCTGCAAGGCTCAGAAGAGATATTACTCGTTTTATCAAGATAATATAGATCTCATTTAATGTTTCCCTCGTTTGTCCTGTGCACATGCATATCTGCTGAGACTGCAGTATTAGGGCAGTTCAGCAATTGCTGTCCTTAATAGACTCTGTCACTGTTCTAGGAAGGAGCAGTAAATGATTGACACTATCAGTGGACCAAGTTTCCTTTTATGTCTGATATAGAACTTTAAACAAGTAGTGTTTATTAGAGTGAAGCTGCATTAATATGTAGTAAACGTAATGCTATTTAATTATTCATGCTAAATTTATGTACTTTTACACTTAGATTAATGGAAACAAACTAGGGCTGCACGATATTGAAAAAAAATCTAATATTGCATTATTTTATTGTTCTGCAAAATGGTTTGAATAGCTCTATTTAATGGTTTTCTTGGGAATCTATCGATATTCAGTCACAGAAATAAAATAATCACAATGCAAAAAATGTTTTTCTTACTTTGCTTTGTCTTTGTTTCTAGACCAAACATCTAAAAATTCTTATATCAAGTAAAAATATTGTTTTCTTTTCAACTTCAGAAGAAATAAATCCAAAGTAATTGTGTTTTGCTCTAAAATGTAGATATTTGGATTAGAAACAATATATCAAATAACTACAATTCTAAAAATGCTTTTATTACTTTGCTTTGTCTCAATCCCAGACCACCAAATACCTAAATATTCTACTGGGTATATGCAGGAAACCTAAAGATAATTTCAATATCTTTTTAAGACTTTTTAAAGACCTTCTCAGAATATTTGAAGACCTCCTCGCCACTTCAAGTTCTAATCCTTTAACTCCATTATCAATTCCATTATCTTTCCATTATCAATCCTTTAACTTAATAAACCGTTGTAGATAAATAAATCAATGGAGCACAACAGAACTCAGATAAGCTCGGAAGAAACAAAGCTTGAAAGAATAAATTACGTGGTTGTTTTCAGCGACAGGCTTCAGCCACAGTTTAAACAAAATGTTAAAAAAATGTTTGATACATTTTCCCATTTTGCCGCTCTATGGTTTCCCTGCATGTGGAGAGCATCACATCACCTTCCCAAGTTTGTCGCGAATTATGTGACATCACTCGGACAAAGGAGCTTGGCCGGACGCGCCCCGGCCCAAACCAAACGCCTGAATCGGTTGTTAATATTAGGAGGAAAATAATTAGATTTATGCTTTTTTGGAGTCAAACACTTTGGACAATGCTTGAACAAAATGTATAACCTCGTAAAAATGCGATTAAGACTTTTAAATACTTTTTTACTGATTTATCAACTTTTGATACTTTTTAAGGCCCTGCGGACACCCTGTTCTAAGATCACGTAAAAACATTGTTTTGTTTTCCACTTCAAAAGAAATAAGTCAAAAAAAAATAGTTCTCTTAAAAAAAGTTAAATGATCCGCCAGTGACCGTAGTAAAATAATCTTGTTTTCACTTTGAAATGTAGATATTTAGACTAAAAACAAGACAAAAATTCTAAGTGAGAAAATCTGTTTTTTATTTTTCACAAAAATCGTATAATTTTTGTATAGATACAGTAATTAAATACAATTCCAAACATTTCAAAAACTTAAGGCAATTATAGCTAATACTGCTATGAATAAAAACGATGATCCGCTTCAATGGATCTACTTTGTAAACTTAAAATTTCTAAAACTTAAAATGAAGTTTACATGAAAACTGTAGATCTGAAAATAAAATGCACTTAGTTATTAAACAAAAATACAAAACAGGTGTACTTCAATAAATAAAAACACTACTTTAAATAAAAAAGCATTCAAAATAACTTTACAGAAATTTGATTGCATAAATAATTTATAAAAACACAATTTGCAATCCATGTAATTTCTTGGGAAACTAGTGCAAATTTTTTGTTTACAAATTAAATTTTCTGAAAATGACGAAGCCTATTTGTCTAAATATTGACTTGCTCTTCAGCATGCACAAGGTTTCTTAAGGTTTCCCCAATCACATTTAAAACATTTTTAAGACGAAATAAGTCAAAATTAAGAGTTTTTACTTAAAACAAGTGAAATGATCTGCCAGTAGGGCAAGTAAAAAAAATCTTGTTTTCACTTTGAAATATAGATTATTTTTGGCATAAATCGTATACATTTCATTTAGCTTGTGTAACTTGTGGCTGGCATTCATTCAGGATTATTAAAGCTAAATATCGATTAACGCAGTCATTACCGTCTCATTTACAAGTATAAAAAATACAAGCCATTGTTGTTGCCATGGTGATAGTGCCAGTAGCGCATTAGTGGATGATGTAACTATTATAAGAGCCCTACAGGAGAACTAACCCTGACCACAAAAACACCACAGCAAATGCAGATACTGAGAGTGAAAATCTGTCTTGGTTTTTTTGTAATGCTCGAGGCATCTTCACTCCACTGACCCAGCCGGATTTTCTCTCTCTGTTCTGTGCTAGCTGAAGCTGCCATCCATAATCACATCACAAGAAGAAAAAACACTTTCAAATATGTACATACATAATAGGACAGCAGGCCGGTTTATACTGCCACTGCAAATAAGCCCTGACTTATCTATTTATTAGGGTACAAAGTTAATCTTTGCACAGCCCGTGATATAGATAACATAATACTATAAAGGACAGACAAACAAAGGGTGTAAGGTTGCTGATAAGACTACAAAGGGAGAATGATATATCTCAATCTCCGTAAACTAGTTTTCACAGCACTTGCTGTTCAAATATGATTTAAAATGTTTCACTTTTATTAAATGAGGCTAGTTATTGATTGAAAAGTGACAGAATTAACAATTGCACAACATATTGGTGAACATCGGTACTGCAAATAATGTTTTAAAATAAAATGTGTATTAAAACGTATTTGTTTGCACTTCATTCCAATAATCAGGCTCATAAACACCCATATAAAAGTTTTGGATTTATCTGCATTATATATATTTATATTTATAATGCGTGTGTTTATTCTCACAGTGATGGCAGCCATGAACTGCACACGGAATTGACAGGGCAACCAGCACGCACATAATTTAAATGATCATATCGCATTTTAAAGTTATGATTATGACAAGTGTTTGATATGTTTTTTCTTTCATGGCAAACACAAAGGGTTGTGCATGAAAATAAATGTTTACCGGGTCAGTTTAACTACTCTAGCCTATATAAAGTTGAATAAAATGCAAGAGGGAATCTGATAATGACAAAGGTCTCATTTTACCAGTGAAAAAATGGTCTAAGTATGTTGTCAATGGCAAATAACAAGCATATGTCTCAGACATAATAATTCAACTTCATCATTCTGATGTCATCACTTTACTGTGAAATCAACAAACAGGACATATTTAGGCTGTTCAAGTCCACCTTTTCCAAGTCTATAACAAAATTTAGCATTTTAACCAACAGTAAAACTACACATAGGCCTAATATTATTATTGTTGTTTTGCCATATGTTTGAGAAAAACAAAAATAATAGCCTAGTCATATCAATCTTTATTTTACATCTACAGAATCGTGAGAAAATTGTGATCTTGATTTTAGGCAAAAAAAAAAAAAACATTTTCATTTTAGCCAGAATCGTGGCTATGTCATGGCAAAATAAAATAATATATATTCACCTTATTCTCCGCATACAACTGGGCGCAGCCATTTGAAACTTTTGGCTCGAGTCTTCCAGTCCCATTCATTTTTAGAGGTTAAAAAGAGCTCGTTATGCTGCTTGATGTTGCAAACTGATATTTTCTTATTATATTATACTACTTTGTTTGTATAGTCATGCAAACACTTGATTGTAGAGTGATTAATTTGACCATTTATTAGTCCTAGTCATTTCTCGAATAGGCAACTGAATCGGACGTTCTAAAACAATCGCAAAAACGAGTGCACTTCCACACTGAAGAATAAGGTCAATAATATAATAAGACATTTGATAAATATCACTTTTCTATAATAAACTGCAATTCAAGAATTCACACTTAGCTGATGCATGATAAGGTAAATGCGAGTTTGGCGTGCTGTCCTGGGAGAGAGCCCTGAGCTTGGATTAAATCGGGAGAGAGGGAAGTCTGAGCTCAGGTAGGTCTTGAGAAAAAGAGGGGAAGGAGTTGGAGTGGATAGGGTGATTCTTCAAAACGAAGATGGCTAAGGTAAGATGGCTATTTATGTGTATTTGGATTCATCTGATTGGTACATAATGTGATAGCTACTGCGGGACCGGCCGTGGTCAATTATAAGCCTGTGCTCCTCTCTAAATTAGTTAATGAATAATAAACAAAATAAGATCAACATTTAAGATGATAAAAAAATTTACATTTTTTGAAGAAATCATGTTTAAAAATATTTCCTTTAAAGTCTCTCCAGTTGAAAATCATTGTCTGATATCATTAAAAATGGGGCAATCCAAAAGAACATGTTTAACAGTTGGTTTTCTATTGCAATACAGACATTTTAAATAGTTGTGAGAAGAGTTGCTTACTGTATGGGCAATAGTGTTAGCATAGGTGTCAGCAATCCAGGACATCTCCCTCTCACCGGTGCTCATGTCAGGGGCTGGTACATCAATACCAGGTCCTGATGGGAAAAAAGCAAGGGGGGAAGAGCAGAAAAAGACTGTTTACAGCTTGTCAGATGTAATTGTGCTATGAATGCAGATGATGGCAGTGTAAGCAGTTTCTCATGATTCATAATGAAACCTTCTAAACCAGGGGTGCCCAAACTCAGTCCTGGAGGGCCGGTGTCATGCATATTTTAGTTCCAACCCCATTTAAGCACACCTAAACCACCTAATCCAGCTTTTTCTAAGTATACTAGAAACTTCCAGGCAGGTGTGTTGAAGAAAGTAGGAGCTAAATCATGCTGGACTGAGTTTGGATACCCCTGTTCCAAACGATCAAGCATTGCCATTAAAGTGCATCTCAGTGAATGCACTTTTATGATGAAGAGCAACAAATGAGCAGAATATTGAGTTTGTGTTATTTTAAAGGCGAGCTGAAGTTTCTGTGCTCATTCTGATGTTGTGAACACCAACTGCCCTTCCCCCCCTCACCAGTGCCAGCTGCTTTGGCCAGAGAAAACAGGAAGGCATCCAGATAAACAGCTACGCGGACAGCCTCACTCCCTGAATACATTTCCAAAAACAGCTCCAGAGGGGGCAGGGGAGCAGAGAGCGGGCCTTATTTTTGACAGCACCAAAGTACAGAAGCACTTCCGGGTTAAACGTGCAGGGAAGTTAATAGTTCATTGAAGATTGACGTCTTTCAATTTGTTTCAATACTGTAATATTAAAAATAAAGTTTGTATTTTGCCTCTTTTTTTACAAGATAGTGCTTTTTGTTTGGCTTAGCAAATTCTATTGAATCGAATTAGATCATAAGCGTGTTGCTCAATTACCAAAGAATTTGGGTAATTTTCCTATATAAAGCTTGACTCTTGACTCTATATCAAGATCAAGAAGAGTCAAGCTATAAAGAGGAAAATTATCAAAACATTTTGTGAGAGAGATGCTAATGATCTAAATCAATGATCTATGCTAAGCTAAGCTAAAAGTGCTCCTGCTAAACCTGGAGATCGGCTGAATGGATTCAAAATATGGTAAAACTTACCTGTTTAAGGGTAGGGGAGGGGTAAAATGAGCATATTTCCAACAAAAAAGGGGGAGGGTTGCTACTGTTACTTTTGATAAATTCAGTGCAACCTAGATGACTAGAAGTTCAGGCTAAAAATCTTAACCCTAACTCAGGGGTGCCCAAACTCGGTTCTGGAGGGTCGGTGTCCTGCAAAGTTTAGTTCCAACCCCTATCAGACACACATGGGCTAGCTAATCAAGCTCTTACTAGGCTTTTTAGAAACATACTTGCAGGTGTGTTGAGACAAGTTGGAGCTACAATCTGCAAGGACACCCTAACTGCATTCATGTCAGTGTGTTATGTGTGGTTAGTGTCGTGTTATAAAAAAAAAAAAGAGTGTAAAAAGTATAAATAATCCAGTATACTCACCAATGAATCCCTTTTTGGCCAGTTCAATTGTGAATCTTCTTGTGATTTTCTCCAACTCATTATCCTGAAAGTAGAAAAAGAGTCAAAAACCAATTTAAAGCATAAATCAAAGTGCTTTCCCACATTACAAAAATCAAATGCTATTTTTTTTATAACATTTGACTGATATAAAAGCAAAATAACTGAAATTCCATGTTTTTTGTTTGCACTAAACAACAAAAAATTATATGACAAAAATAATGAACAGACAAATACCGATTATGAGACCAGCAGTTAGCAGCAATAACAAGCTCAGTTCAAGAGAAAAAGAAAACACTTTTATCCCATTGAGCAAGAAAATTAAGAAAGCACCACAGAATCTACATGTAATAAAAACCACAATACAGTAACTCTACTGCTGTAAACTAAAACATCCTTATGTTACAGACTCCATTATTAAGTGTTTCCTCCATTTATTAATACATTGTTTTATTCTTATATGTATACAGCTAAAGTCAGACTTATTAGCTCCCCTTTGAATTATTAATATATATTTTTAATTGTTCCCAAATGATGTTTAACAGAGCAAAAGAATTTTCACAGTAAGTTTGATAATATTTTTTTTCTTCTGAAAAATATCTAGTAAAATATCATTTACTCTCATCATGGCAAAGATGAAATAAATGAGAAAGAAATGAGTTATAATATATTAATATTATATATATAATGCTATATCAGCAGCATTGGCTATGTTAATGGCAACACTTGCAGTGCTTCCCACAGGTTTAAAATATACTTCTTGCGATGGGTGGTAGCCGGATTGAAACATGCCATTTACCCACAGCACATAAATAGTTAACTATATGCGACAAACAAAACACAATTCGATTTTTAACAGTGTTATTATTATCGGTTTTAAACTTTTTAGTGAGCTAAAAAAAAGACTGTTGAAATAATAAAATATAAAAACTCCCAATATTTTTTTTATGCTATTCAGGAGCCATGTGCACCCACTGACAGGTAAAATCTGTCAGCTCTTATCCAATTTCAGGTTGCTTTATTGGCATGACAATTTGTACAAAGTATTTTGGCCAAAGTATTTTAGATGTATAAAATATGTAATATATTGACATCATCGAATTAATAAAATATACAGCAAATGAGAAACAAATGACAGAGAAGGAATAAAAACAGACAATCTCTCTAAAAATCCTAATAATTACAAGAATAAAACATGTAGATAAAACAATAAATAAGACAAATGAGTTGATTACCCATTTTTAACGGTGTACAAATATTCTGCAGCCAATTTAGATGTAATTTCGTCCTCTCAGAGTATTTACTAAAGTTTTTCTGAGTCGTTTAGATTAAAAAAAAAAAAAATCAACTGTTTAATGTCTCTGTGCGCATAAAATTAATGACAGCTTGAAAAAACGAGAAAGCAAAATCAAATCCAGACATTTTAGTAGATTTAGAAACCCCGGACGGACGCAAAAAGGAGCGGGTCTCTGTGGGTCTGCAGAGCATGTGAGACTGTCTGTGGGAGTGTTGACAGTCTCGTGCACACAGAACAAGCAGTATGAAACGGGTAAAAGACAGAAGATTTTCCACTACTTAAATCACTCACGATGCTTGTTTATAGAGATGTTTGTTTGACATTTCCAATATTCCAACACTGACACATCCAACATTCTAACAACATTTCCCTTGAAACATTTCCTGAATAAAAACATATCATTTAAAAATATACATTCCATTAAAATCGGTTTTACACAAGTTACAAATGGGTTTAGGGCTACGTCCAATTGTTTTAAACAAAAAGGAGGACTGACAGCATCAAAAGTGTTTTCACTTCATCAAGCCCATGAAAAAAGCTAACAGCCTACAGACAGAGTTATTTTAGGAGATTGTGTGCTCAGAGTCTATACATGTGTGTTGGGCACTTACAGAGTAATTCCTGGGGTTGATTTTGACTCCAGCTTTAGCTCCACCAAATGGTACATCTAGAAGATAAATAATGTGAAATCTATGAGTCTGTGGAGAATGAAGGCCTTTCTGAACAATTCACCAATATGTCAAGTAAAGAATTTACCCCAGTTTGATGCTGGTGAATAGACAAATCTTACCTACAACAGCACACTTGTAAGTCATCAAGGAAGCCAAAGCTTTAACCTCATCCACAGACACATCCATGCTGTATCGGATACCTAAAAAAAAGAAAAGCAAAAAGCACTCATGAAACTGGACTTAATCACAGCCATTACAGAGTCAATTGGGCTTTAAAGCATTAGCAGATCTTTCCTCTACCAGCCAACGAGGATCAAACCCCAAAAACACACACACAATTGGCTTAAACAAACAGACGCTCTGTGAAGCTATACATGCTCTTGGCTGGTTTGCAAGCTGTGTCTTCATGCTGAATTGACTGAAGAAAAACAGAATGGAATACAAAGGCATCACCACATTCATTGTCTGACTGGTCTGGACTGAAAAATCTACAGCGCAGCAGTACTAATGGAGAACAGCTAATTTTCAAACTATTTAGTTTAGAAATAAATCAATAAAAAGACCCTTTTAGACATTTGTTATGTGCTTGTTTGAACCAGTTCATGTTGTAAGAACACAGGTCACCTTTTCCAGCTATGTAGAGAAAATTCCAGTTCAACTTGTATGCTGTGGTCATGCTCCATTAAAACAGGTGTTGCCGGCGCACTCCCTTCTAGAGATACTGGCGCCCTATGTTGGTTTCCTAAAGCTATAGCAACAGCATGGACATGACCTCAAAGGGCACATAACTGTACATACTATACACTACACCACACTGTGTGCACACTATGACACAGTCGAGGCAAAATTTTTATTTTTTTACATTATTTCTACTAATCCAATTATTTCCCATTATACTATTTCTTTAAGTTTGGCTGGAATTAAAGCATTTTTAAAATAAATTAAGGTCAAAATTTATTAGCTTCTAAACATTTTTTCCAATAGGTTACAGAACAAAAAAAAAACAACAACTGTTGTCCAGTGATTTGCCTCGCTAGCCTTAGCCTTTAAATTGCACTGTATGTGGAATAGGGTTGGGCGATAGACCAATTTGGCATCGTATAATGTCTAATGTGAAACATTGCGATGGACGATAGCATCGTCGTCATAGGCGGCAGTGAATTAATTATTCATGCATAATTAATTCATTACAAATGAATTATTTGTAGCCTACTGTTTCAGCTACCTGACCCGCATGGTCTTTGTTTTACCCATAGCCATAATAATAAATAAATAAAAAGAACTTACACACAAATCACTACCTGTCAATCACTTTTTCAGCGGGACTCTAGAATGAATAGGCAAAGTGATCGGTGTCATTATAATGGTGTCGACAAACTTGATTGGTAAAAAAGGTGCACAACCAACAGCAAACAATCAATAGTATCTGAGGTTTTGCTAAAATTACTAAGTACACGCGTGAAAGCGAAAGATTGAAGCAGTGTACTGACGCTGTGACACATTACCTGATAGATTCAAAAGACCGAAGAGTTATTAGATAAATACAAGATTAATTAAAGATCGCGTTTAACAATTATAGTAAGACGCAATCCAGCGGTAGATCCTTGATAAACTGTCTACAGTCCACTGCTCTCTGGGGATTTGTGCTCAAAGCACCAGCTGACTGCCTGGAGCTCAGACGTGCACATACACTGCAGCAAAGCACATGCCAGAGTGTGTGTCTGTGTTTAGTCACGTGATATGCATTTTCAGCGGTGTAGTGTGGACGGAGATATGTTCAGAAAAGCTAGGTGAAACGCTAGTGTGGATGTGGATCATTTTCGTTCTCAAATGCCATTTTAAAACTAAGATGTATTCGTGTAAACGGAGTTCAAATATGTTATTTTCGCAAGCGAGTTGCTGCTGCGATGGGGGCAGGGCGGAGGATCGCGATGCAGGCTCAGCATCATGATGTCTACCGGCCATCAGAAATGGATGATGGCATCCTCTAGCGACCCAACCCTAACAGTGAATACTATTATCTTTCCAAATAATGATTAAAATATTATTCGGTCATCATGAGAAAGGTTAAATAAACTAGTTACTGGAAATTAAAGTTAACAAAACTCTTATGTTTAAACATGTTGAAAAATGTCTGTTAAATAGCACTCTGCAAATATTTGAAAAAGAATTACAATTTTACAGGTGGGCTAGCAAGAAATACCTGATTCATTCATTGTTGTGCAATTACACCTTCTTTAGATCCATGTAACCAAAAGGACACTTTAAAAGGTCTAAACCAGACGTGCAACAACTTTAATTATAAGCTAAAAACAAAACGAAAGTTTCCATCTGAAGCTCCTTCACAGGACTTGACACTCGCTTTATTGGGCTCGCGCCTTCTCAGCACCGCCTACACTCATCACCACTACCAAGCCGACCAATCACAGAGCTTGCGTCATTGCGTTGTGTAGTATAGTTTTTTGAGGTTGCAGCTAGAAGGGCATCCGCTGCGTAACAAATACTGTTTGCTGGCTAAGTTGGCAGTTCATTCTACTGCGGAGACCCCTGATAATGACCCCCATGTAAACACTGAAAATTTTCAAGAGTGCCAAAAAAACTTCATTTAAATAAAGAAGTGAATTCCATATATTATTTGATTCTATTTTTTTTTTTATTGTATTTATTTAAATTTTTGTCCAAAGTAACGTAACAGAAACCAAATACTCATTAGGGTCTTCAATTCTAGCCAAACAACAATCAACAGAGGTGTTTTGATTTTGCTTACAGCCCTGCTTTACACCGTAACCTCTTGTTTGTGTTGCCATATCTACACATTAATGCCATTGAACTGAAGCATTAAGAACTGAATTTAATTCTTAGATAAAGCATTTGGATAAATGTTTAGTGCTTGTTTAATATACATAGTAGTACAACTGTAACAACTGCTAAAATATCACTACCATACTGTAAACTGCAATGGACTGTGCACAATATTAAGCACGAATGGTCAACTAACAACTGAATTAACTGCCAATGTATGCCATATTTGCAGATTATGCAAATAGTACATTACAAACTATTGAAAAAAAAAGTACATAATGTTCCAACCTTGTGAGGTAAAGGGTATCTGAATGTCAAATGTGCTGTGGCAGTCCTGTGTATTTCTGAGTATGTGTGTATTGAGCCAAAGGCTGCAATGATTCAGTCACCTCCTTCAGCATGCAGGCAGCATAATGAATCTTGACTGACTGTATGAACGAGTGTGACTGTCTCCAACAAACACTGCTACACAGCCTGGCAGATGCATCAATCCCATTAACAATGCGACAACACACACTTCCATCTTGTAGAAAACAAGGCTGGGAATAACATATGATACTAGGGCTAACTCTCTTTTCAAGATATACACTATCGGTCAAATGTTTGGGGTCAGTGTGATTTTAAAATGTTTTAAAATAAGCTTCTCCTGCTCACCAACTGTTCAAAAGTAGTTTATAATTTAATCCAGTGGTTTTAATGATGAATTTTCGGCTTCATTACTTCAGTCTTCAGAGTCACATGATCCTTCAGAAATCACTCTAATATGAATTATTATTATTATTGTTGTTGATGTTATTATTATTAAAATTATTAATGGTAATAGTAATAAAAGCAATAATGACTGGAGTAATAATTTCATTTGAAACTACATACAATAAGTAATAAATAAATATTTAATAAATACATTTTAACAATGTCCCTTTTTTTACGTTTAATAAATGCTGCCTTAAATACACAACATAAATTGCTCTCATACTATTTGTCTACTGCCAAGAAGCTAATGCTACTGTTTTGGGAAAAAAGGAATCCCCGACATGTAAAATGTGGCTTGGAGAAATTACCTCTGTTACATTTGAAGCAAATTAGATACTATTTGAAAAGAAAACTCGAACAATTTTTACAAAATTACCTTGATTAATTTTACAAAGTTACGTTGAAAAAAGCATCTCGTATCCTGATAACTATATATAACATCTACAAAAGTAAAAGTATATTTATACACATACTTTTTTCTTTTACATTTTAAAGTATATCCTCAGTCAACCAAATGTGGTCATATATCCCACTTTATTTAATTCAGGGAAAATGTTAGATTAAGAATGTAAAAATATAATATACTCTTCTCAAAAACTAATGATTATAGGACAAAACACAAAATATTGCTAAATAAAATTCAAAATGGGGCATCACGGTGGCGCAGTGGGTAGCACGATCGCCTTATAGCAAGAAGGTTGCTGGTACAAGCCTCGGCTGGGTCAGTTGGCATTTCTGTGTGGAGTTTGCAAGTTTTCCCCGCATTTGCGTGGGTTTCCTCTGGGTGCTTCGGTTTCCCCCACAGTCCAAAGACATGCGTTACAGGTGAATTGATTAAGCTAAATTGGCCGTACTGCATGTGTGTGAACGCAAGAGTTTATGGGTGTTTCCGAGTGTTGGGTTGTGGCTGGAAGGGCATCCGCATAAAACATATGCTGGATAAGTCGGCAGTTCATTCCGCTGTGGCGACCCCTGATTAATAAAGGGACGAAAAGAAAATTAATAAATGAAAGAAAATTCAAAATGGAAACTTTAAAGAGTGCAACTTTCTCACAATGCTGTTATTCATGTTTCTGTCTGCATCTCCGTAATGGTGTGTAATATTCTGATCATATAAATTATGAAACAGTCTCACTGTAAACTTTAAATTTGTGAAACCACAGTATAAACGATAGAACATAATATAAAATGATAGACTTCTTATTTTGTCCATACTATTATATTGTCATATTGCATAGCCCTATGTGATACATAATGACTGCAATAAGTCACAGTGCTTCTAAACACAAATGAGGACGTCTGTCCCAAATTAGTACAATTATGTGCTGTAATGTTTTAATCATATATAATTTTCATAATATTACTGAGAAAGCAGCCAACGCTCAGGCCAAGTGCAACCACAGAACATAATGTCTTTTACTGTTGAAAACCAGTCCCTGTGGGCGTCTTTTGCTCTGCATTTAACAGCTCACCAGCTGAACAGATGTGCTTTTTCTGCAATAGCTAAAATTTTCTACACAGAGAGAGGAAGGAAAGCCGGTGTGAGAGATGGTGGGGGCTTTTAAGTGGAGGAATGACTCAGCATAGATCACCTACTGTATCCAATGGATGGGGGGGGGATGGGGGGGAGAAAGCGCATGCACGAAACCTTCCCAGCATCTCCTTCAACTCCACCTAGCGAGCCAAATGTGCTTCCTCAGAACCGGGATGTGCACTTTCTGACTCACGCCATCTTTTTTTTCCATTACTCTTGCACATACTGGATATGCGGCCAAAATGTTTCTGCTGAACCAGTGATTCCCACATTCGCTTGCATGACTCGCTTGCTGATGATACGGATGATGAAACGCTCACAGGCATTAGCTGAGGTTATGGACTGGCTGAATTGCTCTTGTACTTTGTAATGTGTAACTAACCTTGTCTATTACACATAGATAATGTCAAATCACAGCACTTTGTAGGTAATTTTTTCAGAACATGGGTCTGAATTACATAAATGATTAAGGGTACTGCTATTGATGTCAGCTGATTTGTTAGCTTAGGACTTTTGCAAATGTTAACTATGCGTTAGCTGAACATGCAAAATGATTCATGGTTGGTGAGGTTTTCTGATCGACTGGTTTTCTAGTTCACCCAAGGTGGTCCCCTTTCTGCTTGCCAAGTTTAGATGGGGCAACATTTGCATGCATGATATTCAACTGGGGGGGGGGGGGTTAATTTGCTATATCCAGCAGTGTTTTTTGAGTAGCAAATAATGTTATGCAATTTAAATGAAGTGTTCTTGTTATGAGATGATTAAATATGAACACTGGACGCTTATAGATGGTGTTTAATAAAGTTGCAGTGAAACCGATGTAGTGACAAATCTTCCATATTGTGATGTGAATCCAAGAAAAGTTGATTATTAAAAAAAGAAAGACAAAGTGGGATTCAATTCTACGCATTAATTATCCATTGGATTTTGAGAAATAGGGGTTGCATTTAATACAAATGCAGACAGATAAACAAGAACTTGTCAACGTGAGATTAAAGAAAACGTGCATATACACAGTTGGTTGACACCGTTTTAGCATTGTCATGATACTGGAATTTTGGGTAACACTTTATTTTGATGGTCCTAATTGCACATTTTGTTGGCTAAAAGTTACATTGCAACTGCATGCCAAGTACTCCTAATTTGAGTATTAGTAGACTGTCTGCTCAATATCTGTTGATAATGGTATTTAACTGACTATATAAAACCTTGCAAGTACATGTCAACTTCCACTAACCCTTATCCCAACCTAACAGCCTACTTATCATCTAATGAGAATTAGTTGGCATGTAGATGCACTGTAACTTAAATTCAACAAAATGCATTAGAGACCATCAAAATAAAGTGATACCGAATTTTGGTACCAATTGGAGCATTTTAAAGCCGCGAAGACCAGTCAATTCATCAGCGGATCGCTCGTATGTCAGCTCATAGACAGAGCAGCTGATCTTCATGGCTTTAAAATGCTCTAGTGTCCTTATATCTGTGTTTGCACTCGGTAAACAGCAGTGAAGTGTGGTGAACTGAAGACCTTCAAGGCCAATCACAGTCTTTTCTGTTGAGCATGTGAACACAATGGCAAATAAGTAGAGTTTAAGAACGTGATCAACATCGCTTAAATGTTAACAGGAAAAGGGACGTTTTTAAAATTCCAGTACCAGTTGGTACCGAAATTCAGTAGAGACAACACTAGTTTGCTTAAAACAGACAGAAAGGATGCTTGTGTCATGTCGTCTATCAAAATGCTATCCTGCATGCTGCAACCTATATAAAAAAAATAACAAAAAAAAGTGTCATCATCAGTTTGTATGGATGAAAGGTAGTAAATAATGTTCAGATTTTTGTGCGCGAGTACTTTACTTTATAAGACTCTAATGTATTGTAGGTATGCATATCCGCTTGTTAAGTGGTGACGTTTTGGTGACGTATGTAATACTGTTTCCGGGTCCACATATTTGGTCCGCTTTTTAATCATATCACAGTTTAAAATGAATTTTATATAAAGTCATAGTGTACACAACAATCTCTGGGCTTGCTGCATCACAAATACCAAAATTTTAACCATTTATAAAAAAAAAATAAATCACTTTCTGGCCATCAGATATTAGGCATGGATCTATACATTGCGATCGTGATTTTCAAAAGTATTGCAGCTCTTTGTAAACGTTTATTATTATCATTTGATGAGTCTCCCCATACAGTTTGATATAGCGCTTGCACCCGGAAGCCACTTCGCATGACGTCACGCTTAACAAGCAAATAGGATTCATTTAGTTTTACCTGTACTTGTTTTTGACTCTCAAAGTGCAAGTAGTTTCAGCTAAAATCTTTTTCTTATCTTTAGCTAATCTGTTTTAATGAAGATAATGATCTAATGATCCCCTACTGCTTGGGTCGTCCGAGGGTGAGTTAATTAACAGCAAATAGAAATTTGTGGGTGGAAAGTTGCATCCCAAATCGCATACTTATGCACTATTCTACAACATTTTGTAGTATAAATAGTGTAAGTAGTGCATTTACACTGAAAACTCAAAAAACAATAAGTGCACTTTTCTTACCGGATGATGCACTTATTCAACCAATAATGAAGTGTGGAATGATGGACACATCACACACTCAGCGGCCACTGTTTTGCTCGTAGAGGAAGGGGCGGAGCTTTCGGTCACTAATGTTGGATTACTTTATTTATTTTGGATTGTGAAAGCAAAATTCTGTTAATGTAGTGCCTCCCGATGGTAAATGTGGTTATACTCATGACGGGTATTATTTGGTAGTTTGGTCATTTATTTCACTAATTTGGCAACCATCAAACCTGGCAAATTTGGCAAATCATCTGGGAAAAGGTTTGAGTATCCACTTAGTAAAAAAACATTAGTGTTCCATTTGGTACACACTACATAAATATACTATGCTGTTGAGTGTGTAAGTGCATAAGTACATAGTGGATAAGTGCATAGTGTGCAATTTGGGATGCAGATAAAATCTCTTTAAAAGGTAAAAGGAAAGAAAAATAAGGAGATGTATACTGCATATGCCGTTTTTACACCAAGGTCAAGTTTACAAGGTCAGTAAATCAATCAATCAATAAACAAACATGCAATGCATATACAAACCTTTCATAATAGGATCTAAATCATGCATTTAGAAAAGGGAGTCATTTCTTGTTTCAGACCAAGTACTATTTTTGAACAATTCAATCTTGATCTTTTCAATGAGGAAGATGTGGCCTTTAAGATTAAGGATTATTAGCAAGGCACAGATAAACAACAATTTTCCAGCCGTTTACATTTGTTCCTTAAGCAGATATTTTTATCCAAAGTGACTCAAATTAGGATACTTCAAATCACCACATTAATAAATTAGAGTTGCATCTACATAACTTCATAATGTTGCTTAACTGTAGTCACATTCATATATCAAATTTCTTAGAGCAATAACATATTCCAGTAACATATACAGTACATGCTAAGTGAGTTAGAAATCACCAAAAACTACAACAGCATGCATGCATACAGTGTGCTGTAAGGCAAGTACTATGTACTGCATTTGGTTTGAACTGCAATTGCACTCAGTACTACACTTGGCCTATACCTACTGACATATATTCAGCTAACACTATATATACTGTGTATGTAAATATAAGCAAAAGGAGAGCACATGAACCCAACCCCCCAAATCCACCCCACAACTATCTCTCTCACGGTACATAACCCCACAAATCACCCACAATGCAATGCCAAGATGACACCTCACCCTCCCACTCAAAATGCCTCAATGAATGCGATTCCGTGGGCCTCACATGATTTAGTATAGACATAAAACCCGTACTATTGGAATATGCATGTTGCTAAATCACAAAGACAACATATCACACATTTGACATATTAAAGCCTACATATCAGCCAGCATCCAGGAAAAAGTCTATCAATGCAACGTGAATGAACTTGGCTGAATGATCAATCTTTGTATTGACAACACACAGTACTTGAGATAAGTTGTTGCCTTTGTTTAGCATGAGGGTAAAATCAGGGTAACTAGCAAGACTGAGCTGTTTACACAAATGACCTATAAACGTGTCAAGCAGGCAACATATTCATAGCTCAAACAAAAACCACAGATCTCCAAACACAAACGTAACAAGGCAAAGCACACAATGAACACTGAAAACTTGATGGAGCCATACGAGTTTCACATTCCATTCCAACAAGATTGTGAATGTTATTTAAAACTATTCCTAAATAATATGCATATATTTTTTGTAAGTGATAAAATCTTACCTCAGCGGAAGGTTTGAAATAAAAAAATGTTCATATATATATATATATATATATATATATATATATATATATATATATATATATATATATATATATATATATATATATAGTAAAAGAATGCCTTTTATTTTAAATGCCCTGAAGCACATTATTTGTCAAACTAATTCAAATTTGTGTACTAAACAACTTGTTACTTTTCATTTGATTATTTTATTTGGGTAAAACTGAAGATGTTATTAAATTACAAAAGAGTAATAATTAAGCAAATTTATTACTACTACTACTAATAATAATAATAATAATAATAATAATAATAACAGTATTGTAGGCTAATTTGTATTGTGGATTATCCCTTCATGACATGTATTGAAGTATTTTATTTCCTATGTCAAGTTGAGTGCTATTAAAATATATTGTTACAGCAAATAATTTAATTTATTCAACTGGAAAGTGTTTAAAATGATTAGATATGCTATTTAGTAACATGACTAACACACAATCTTGAGGAAAATATCCCAAATTCCTGTGTATACTATATCTGACTCCACCTCCAGGTAAAATGTACACCTGTGCAAGGTCTGTCAAGGTGATTTATTATTGACAAGACAGAACTGGTCAAATCCAGGCAAAAACAGCACTTGTCCCTAAACGTCCAAACATCATATCAATAAAAGAGGATAATCAGTCATTGTCAACAACTGTCAGTGTGAACACAAACCGAAACTACTCCTGTTGAACAAAACACTTACAAACCGATCCATTTTGGTTTATTAAAAATAAAGAAATACAGATGTCTTACCCCCTTTGCATGGAGTTCTGTGTTGGCTGTGTTGTGCCCGGTAACCCTCGATAACCTCCCATTCTCCGTTGTCTCTCTTGATGGGGAAGGACACGCTCAGGACGTGGTTGCAGGGCTTGATGATCTTGAGGATTCCCCGCACACGGCTCCTCTTTTGCTCCGGCGTCTCCCGGGTCTTCAGGTCCTCCACCAGCTTGTTTTCGACTATAGTAGCGCCGCGGTCGAAGAAGCCCTCCACCATTCTGAAGAAGTTGGGGTCGTCCTCTTTGTCGGCGGCATCGCTGTAGTGGCGCACCCGCAGCAGAGACGAGGAAGCCGGCAGAGCGGACTCGACGCATCCCGAGGCCAGAGCGCTTCCCGCTCCGCGAGTCAGCAGCTCCCCGAAATACCGGTACATGGCGACAAGGAGCTTTGAAAGTTACGGTACTGTGGAGAAAGAAGAGATGAAATGATGCCGGGTTATCGACGAGGTGGAAAATGGAAACGAAAAGGGGGGTAAATGAACGAGACGACAGAAGCTCCTGAGCCTGCCTCGTTCAGTGTCAAAGTGACAGGCTCATGCCGACTCACGCTTAAAAAGGCAGCAGCGTGTTTGGAGGAGCCGAGCGAACGGAAGGTCAGGAGGAGGAGGAACCCCCACGCGCTACTTTTAAATCTCCCTTTCCTTCAAGTTTGTTTTAACGGGCCATATGCACGAAAGGGTTTTTCAGCCACCGAAAAACTTCCTGGTGAAATGTTAATGTGACTGTCTTTAATTATAAAGTATATTTTACAGCATTGACAATATAAAATATAAATATAATGTAAAATATAGTGTAATAATAACAGAGAGGAGTCAACTCTACTGATAGTCAGTTGTATTGACCTATGCAGTCGACATAAAAGGCAGTTTAAACATTGGCACAGGAAGCAGCTAAATTTTCCATAAATGCAGAAAATCGAAAATATGTCTCACAATAGTCCAAAACTGGTCTAGTAATCAAATAAACATAAATGAATAACTACAAGTATAAAGTCTGTCTAATCTGTCTATTCGACGACTAGTCGAGTTTTGGGCTATTTTTAGATGACTATTAGATTTTCACTAACAGCCCAAGTTTAGCCTTAATTTATAGTTGTACGCTCAGATGTCTATTAGACATCTATTAAACACAAAATTGTTTGCTGTGAAGTATTCATATTTTAAAGCCACGACGCGAACAGCTTCTTGGTTGACGAGACCCATTTTATTTTGTGTTTCAGTCAGACAGTTAAAATTTTAAGCCAGATCTTATAAACCCTGCGACAGTTCACTAAATGGTGCCCGGGCGCTTGTTTATAATTAAAAGTCCTTGTGCATAAGAGCCATTCATTGTTTTTATTATAATTAGTGGTCAAGCTCACTTCTTTTAGATGTAATTTTTCTATTAACTACAATTTAATGTTGTTGATCTAATTTCTTAAGTTGACACTATTAGTGTAATAAATATAAATATTATAATTATTATATTAAAAATCACATTCAGCACAAAAATTGTCACACACTACATTATATATTTATATAATGCATTTATACCGATAATTAAAAATAAAAAGACCTATTGAAAATTCCCAGTTTCTCTTGATTTTTTAAATTACTAGTCATAAGTAAAGCTTTTTTTTTGTTTGTTTGTTGACATTTCTTCCAAATGTAAAATAAAACTGTTGTCGTTTAGAGCTTTTGTGCATCAAATGTCAAAAAAGAGGCCATGTTTTCAGACAGATATATGTATATATTCTTTTTTTATAACACAACACCAAATATTTTAAATCAACGGTTAAGAAATCAAAATTTGGTGGAATAACCTTGATTTTCAATTAAGAAAAGCATTTGTTATTCTTACCAGCTGTCATTTTCTGAAAAAGAAATGCAAGTCAAGTTTACTCACAAGGTCATTGCTAAATGAATCTATCCCTGTAGTAATATTCAAAATCAAACAACTAAAAATATGGCCAATAAACTTTAGGTTATTCTTGATCAGAGAGACTTTTTATGACACTCTAATAAACCAAGAAGGCCTTTATTTCCTGTCCTGTTGTTCATCTGATAGGGTTTATTTAATTTCAGCCCCCTCCTCCTCCTGCTCCTCATCCCCTACTTCCCTATTTACCCTCAGATCAAGCAGCAAGACCAGCCCTACTACTGTGTTTTTTTAACCAGCTAACTGCTACAGTTATTCGTTCACTGCTATGGAACATCTAAATGCATCTCTAAATCACATTAGCAAGCAATTAGACCATTTTTAGCCATACAATATCTTCAGTGGACAATACTGGGGGAAGCGTTTGCTGATGTTGAATACATAGCTGCCTAACCTTTACACTGAGCTCACATTACCCCAATGGACTCTGCACAGAAGATAAGATTAGGATTGATCCCCATGTAGCCTGGTACAAATTGGCCCAAAGTCTGGTTAAGAAAACAAGCAAATATTAACTATGAGCTTTAGTAAGGGTATTTGTTGAAAACATGCCATTCGAGGGAAGTACAAACCCACCGTCATGGCGAGTGTTTTTGAGTAATGATGGTGTAAGAAATCAATACCATCTTGCAGCAAAAAACGTTGTTTCCTCATATAACAGCTAATGGTGGTCTGAGCATCTACTTTGGCTTCAAACCAACATGTTTTGATACAGAATGATAAAAATATTCTATGTTATTGTATTTTTAAGGACAATTATTTCTTGGTTGTTTATAACATTGTAGTAATCTATAATAATGCTAATTTCTAAGGGTTAGCCAAACAATAGGTTGACGAAGGGTCAGGTTATCAGATTTTATGCTTGCAAATCTACTGGAAGGAAAGTTGAAGTACGTCCCTCATCAGTAGAGTCAAACAGGATAAGAGAAGATAACATTGTCGTTCAAAGAACCTTAAGCAATAATGTGTACTCTCATTCACAGTATAATATCTGTGAAGCAGTGAAGTTGTAAAGATAAAGAACTTCATGTTAAACTGTATCGAGTTTTGAAAACATATAGCCTAGATATGCCCTGATGGGACAGCAAATGTTGCTTAGTTTCTAATTTAATATGAATTTACCACAATAATAATAATAATAATAATAATAATAATAATAATAATAATAATAATAATAATAATAATTTTACATTGTTATTATTATTATTTGGCATCATGGTGGCGCAGTGGGTAGCACGATCGCCTCACAGCAAGAAGGTCGCTGGTTTGAGCCCTAGCTGGGTAAGTTGGCATTTCTGTGCGGAGTTTGCATGTTCTCCTGTGTTCCCGTGGGTTTCCCCCACAGTCTAAACACATGCGCTATAGGTGAATTGAATAAGCTAAATTGGCCAAAGTGTATGTGTGTGAATCCAAAGAGTGTATGGGTGATTCCCAGTGTTGGGTTGTGGCTGGAAGGGCATCTACTGCATAAAACATATGCTGGATAAATTGGCGGTTCATTCCGCTGTGGTGACCCCTGTTAAATGAAGGGACTAAATCGAAAAAAAAAATGACTAAATGAATTATTATTATTCATTCATTCATTCATTCATTCATTTTCTTTGCAGCTTAGTCTCTTTATTAATCTGGAGTCACCACAGTGGAATGAACCGCCAATTTATCCAGCATATGTTTTATACAGCGGATGCTCTTCCAGCCTCAACCCATCACTGGGAAAATTATTATTATTATTATTATTTGTGTTATTGACTTATTATTTATGTTATTACTTAAAACTTAATTTTCTTATTTTGTTTTTATTATATATTTTAATTTACATATTTTAACAAATTTTTAAAAACATGAATGATAAAAGTTACTTTTTAAGAATAATATTGTGATCGATTCAGTGTGCTGCTTGCTGGTCTGTACTCTCTCACCCATTAACATGGGTCCCTCTTCACACAGGACTGACATACAATAATTTATCATGGTCCTGTTTCAAAGGGCAAGTGCTGGTCTATTATTGGCTACACACAGACAACACCTTCTGCGTGATTGGATAAACGGTGAGGAGGGTGCGTTGGGAGGCGGAGAGAGGTTGTAAATTAACTGCCCTTTAATGTGTTGTTCCAGGAATGGCTTCCCCTTTACATTGAAGAGAATGTGCAACCCCCCCTAGTAAATTGTGTAGCTTTTTTTCTTTGCGAACTTGTTACGTTTAATGATGTGTCCACAACGACCCTCGACACCCCATCTCCACCCACAAGTTAGACTGTAACTCAGCATGTGACGTCTCCTTTAGTTATTGACAATTTGCTTCATTAGAAATATTCTTTTCTGCGTATGTATGAATAAATGGCAGCTGTTCCTTAAAAGAAAACAGATTTTTGCAGATTAATGTTTGGTGATCATGCAATATGCATACGCTACCTAGATAAAAGCACATCTGCTTTAATATTTGATGAACATTAATTAAATGTATAAAATTTGAAGAAACGTCTCTGTTATTTCCTTTTATTTACATTTATGAATATAATGAGGATCCTCACTAAATGAATGATGTTTTTCTAAAAGGCATGTACTGAAATACAAGGAAAACAACTGGGCGGTTCCTGTCATCCAGAAAATGTACGTTTGGACTGTTTGCTTTGGCTTGTGGTTCTAAACTACTCCAATACTGACATCTCTTGGCCAAAGTGAGAACTTCACAACACTAAAACCAAGAGGCGGATGTTCTCAATGCAGTCCGTAACGTGGAAATCATGAACAAGGATTGGGTCGATAGATTTGTAGACACATTTTATGGGCTATCCGTTGTTGCTACTGCACATGCCTCAGACGGGAGGGGGCAAATGTGGTACATTTTGAATGGTGGTTCTATGAGTGGGCAGGTTTGAGGTACATTCTAAAAAATGCAGGGTTGCCAACCAAATGTTGGGTCATATGGATGTGTTAATTTTTAAAATTACTTTTGAACTACCCTTTTATACACTTTTTAGAACGTTTGTCCATATTTGGCCCAACACGAGTTTCGGCAACCCAGTATTTTTAGTGTATGGACGAAGTAAGGTATAAGCTTAATTGGGTTCATCAGGTGGGCACCCACCTTCTAGTGCCTTTGCCCTTTTAATCCTTAATGGTAGAGTCATACTTAAATTCCATTCTAAACATAATGGTCTGGTTTCTCAGACAGGTCTTAGATTAAGCCAGGATTAGGCCAACAGTAAATTAGACATTGAAAGGGCACATATGAGGAAAATCTTAACTATGAATCTCTTTGAAGCTGTTTGGACAGAACTGTGTGTAGGTATAGTGTATCCACAGTCATATTGGGGTGATATAAAGATAATACGTCTTTCTTTTTTTAATTTCCTGATCTTAAAATAGGATCTAAATCCCTCCCATTTTAAGGGCCAACCGTAACGTGACGTAGGAGTGCAGTTTCCCTGCCCACCAAATTGATTGACAGCCACGCATTAACATGTATTCGTTTTAACGCGTATAATCATACCAACAAGATTGGACATGCATAAAACAACTGGGATTAAAATATCTGTTCAGCTCGCTGTGATCAACAATCAAGAATGAGTTTATTTATTAAGTTTATAACATTTTTAAAACAGTGCATTTTTGTAACGAATTACAGCGTTTTTACCGTCTTCATCACCACAGCCGCATGTCAGTACAATTTTAAAAGAAAATGCTTCAATCCTAATTTGTGGACGTTAAATCTGGTTTATTTTGTACCACTGTGTGTGTGTGTGTGTGTGTGTGTGTGCGTGTGTGTGTGTGTGTGTGTGTGTGTGTGTGTGCGTGAACTGTAACAGCTTTGCAGAAACGTGAGATCTGCTTCTTTCATGTCTGTCACTGTGCTGTTTATCTGACACCGCTGGAGATTAAGGCAAACTCTGACAGGCACGTGGGAACTAGCATTAAAGGCACAGTCAACTAAAACAGCTACATTGTGTTCAGAGCAGAAAATCCAATATTCTGAAAGGTATAATAAAAAATCGGATGGGTGTTTTGAGCTGAAACCTTACAGACACATTCTGGAGACACAAAAGACTTATCTTAAATCTTGAAAAATGGGTAAAATAGGTGCCCTTTAAAGGATAATTTCAGCCACAAATGAAAATTATGTAATTAATGACTTATCCTTGTGTTGTTCTAAACCCCAGAGACCTTCATTCATTTCTAGAACACAAGTTAAGATATTTTAGTTAAAATCTGAGATCATAATCATTATTATTATTATTATTATTATTATTATTATTATTATTATTATTATTATTATTATTATTATGTGCATTTCTGATCTTAAACTGTAGCTCTAATGTACACTGCAACGAGAACCTAAGTCAGTAATACTTATGTAAAACTGAATTTTTGTTGCATCATGGATCATATTTTAGACTTTTCATTAAATCATCAAATGTGTACCTAAAAAAGCATTTTTCTCAGAAATAAAAAGGTCTGTCCCATTGTCACTAAGTTGTTGTTACTTTTTTTCTGCTGGATATGTGGTTTTATTTTTTTTTGTTATTATATATATATATATATATATATATATATATATATATTTATATATATATATATATATATATATATATATATATATATTGGTTGTCTATTTGCTGCCTTGCTATCAGAAAACAAACACTAAGCTAGGCTATATGATAAATTAATCAAATTCTACAATTACAAGTGATTTGTTCATTTTTACCCCATTGTTTTGTTTAATAATGTTTTCTATGCAGACTTTATGTATTGGTCTAATATTTGTATAAAAAAGATTGCATTTACATTTACTTATTTAGAAGAAGCTTATCCTGCGACCAACAAGTAATGACAAAAGAAGCACTTCAAATCATCAGAAAGAAGAAACAGACTAGGCCTAACAAAGATTCGGGAGCTTGTGTTTTTGAATGCTAACATACCTTAAGCCAAATCCAACAAGTAAAGCCACACAGTGTTGTTTTAAAGCTTATTTAATTCTAATTATTTAAAAAAAAGCCAAGTTTGTTGTACACTGTTGTTTTAATATCCTAAAGTCAATTTGTTAAGCTCATTAGGCTCTGTGGCTTTTGTATTTTTTTATTTGAATTTATTTTTCATTTAAATTTCTGTTTAATAAAAAATAGTTGCCCTATTTGATATAAAGCTTTTATGGCACAAACCTGTTATTTAATTTAAAGCTTACTTGTTTTTGTTTTTCTTCTGTTTGTTTTTATTATTGTGATTTAAAGTAATCTGTTTTGCTATAAAGCTTTTCTGGTAATAATAATAATAACAATAATAATAATAATAATAATAATAATAATAATAATAATAATAATAAAACAATAAACAACGATTATAAAAATGTTTAGGTTTATAATGCCTGCAGCATCATATGTTACAAAACGGTTCACAAAGACAATTTGATTAATTAAATAACTCATCTCTTATAATTTCTTTCATGTTATGTGACAAAAGAAGAATGACCCGAATAAACTAAGTAATTCATTAATTCGCGCATGCGCACGTTGTGTAGTGCGGGAGAAGATTAGCTTTTTAATGTAGTTAAGCAGTTGAAAGCTACACCTGGTAATAAAGCACCTGGTCCAGATGAAATTTGTGGAAGAACACTTAAACACTGTGCAGAGCAACTCAGTGTAGTGTTTCATTCATTGTTTCAGGCTTCCCTAAATCAAGCAGTGGTTCCCCACTTATGGAAAACATCTAACGTAATACCTATTCCAAAGAGAGAGAAATCAAACTCCTTTAATGATTTTCGGCCCATAGCCTTAACGTCCTTAGTTATGAAAGCCTTAGAGAGAGAGGTTAAGTGCAACACAATCTCACGGCAATTCCAGCCTGATCTCACGAGAAAACGTAAGTATTTTACGTTTTGTCAGTTTAGTGGCGAAAAGTTACGAATTGCCAACACAATCTCACAGCAATTCGTAACTTTTTGATTTAGTGGCTAATTCATATGAATTCGTACGATTTAATTCGTACAATTTAGTACGATTTGCTCATCCCCCAATGACGGTTGGGTTTAGGGGTGGGGTTAGGTGCCACGCCTCCTTTTTAAAATCGTATTCGTACGAATTAGCCACTAAACTGACAAAACGTAAAATACTTACATTTTCTCGTGAGATCAGGCTGGTTAAGTCACAACTGCTGACAGAAACTGATCATAAGTTGGATTCTTTGCAGTTTGCATATCGCACTAAAAGAGGGGTAGATGATGCAATTTTCCTTCTAAATACCGCACATCAACATTTAGAGAGTAAATGTGCTTTTGCAAGAATGCTATTTGTGGACTTTTCCTCTGCATTTAATACTGTGAATCCTTTTATTTTAGCAAAGAAACTTGTAGATGAATTTGATGTGTCATGGTTTGGTTTTATGGATTTTAGACTTCTTGACATGTAGGCAGCAGAGAGTCATGTTGAACGGAGTGCTTTCAGACATGCTTTTTACATCAATAGGATCTCCACAGGGTTGTGTACTGTCCTCAATTCTTTTTATATTGTACACAAATGAATGTCGTAGCACTAAGAACAACTGCCATATAATCAAGTATGCTGACGACAGTTTTTTTATCCTTGTTAACAAATACAGATTGTAATGACAGCGATAATCATAATGGGTTTTTTAAGTGGTGCAAAGCAGCTGAACTACAACTGAATATCACAAAAACAAAAGAGATGGTAATTGATTTCAGAAAAAAAATGCCTTAGAAGTGAAACCAGTGTATTTTAATGGAAAACAAGTTGAAAGGGTACAGGAATATAAGTATCTTAGAACAATGTGATACCACATTAAATTTCCAGCAGAATTCAGAAGCTTTTGCTTAGAAAGTGCATCAGAGAATGTATGTTCTTAGAAAACTGAACTCTTTCTGTGTAGAAAAACGTATACTGAGAACTTTTTATACCACCTATATTGAGAGTTTATTAAGCTTTTCCTTTTTATGCTGGTTCTCTTCACTTTCCGTTAGAGAGAAAAATCGACTTCAAAATTTAGTCAAGACTTGCTCCAAGATTACTAGTTTACCTCTGAAGAGTCTAGTGGACTTACATGAACAGCAAGTATTAAGGAAAAGTGTGATAAGAGATGACTCCCATCCTCTGAAGCCTTTTTTGTTCTGTTGCCCTCTGGAAGAAGGTTAAGAAGCATTAAATGCTCTTCCAACAGATATAAATTTACCTTTGTTCCAGAGGCAATAAGGCTTTACAACATTACATTTTAGCAAGTTTTAAATTTACATTTCTAATACAGGTTTTTACGTTTTTTTTGTATTTTTTTTTTAACACTGTTTGTAAGTGATTTGTCTCTTTGTGTTCGTTGTATCATGACATGCTATTACCCTAATCTAATTGCCCCTGGTGGGATTAATAAAGTTGTTAAACCTTATTAGTTCGCTGGCTCGTTTGAGGTGTGCCTCAATGTATCGCGTGTGTGTGTATGTATAGATGTGTGCATATATAGAGTGTGTATATGTATAGTGTATCATGAGCAAATATGTATAGAGTGTATCATGTTTGCGTATGTATGGGGTGCGTCATGTGTTAATATGGATGGAGTGTATCATGTGTATATAAGATTTTAGGTGAGTTTCATCAACTTCTAGTAGCTCATTGGTATCGTGTGTGTGTGTGTGTATAAAGTGTATCATGTGTGCATATATAGTGTGTGTATATTTATAGTGTATCATGTGAGTATATGTATAGGGTGTATCATGAATAAATATGAATAGAGTGTATTATGTTTGCGTATGTATGGAGTGTGCCATGTGTTAATATGGATGCAGAGTATCATTTGTGTATAAGATTTTTGATGAGTTTCATCAACTTCCAGTAGCACAGTAGTGAGTGTAAATAGAGTGTACCGTGTGTATGTACATGTATAAAGTGAAAGGTGAATCACGTACCCACTGAGCTACTTGAAGTTGATGAAACTCACCAAAAATCTTATATACACATGATACCCTCCATCCATATTAACCCATGACACACTCCATACATATGTAAACGTGATGCACTCTCCACATGATGCATATTTACTCTGAATACACCCTATACATATACTCACATGATACACTATACATATACATATGCTCATTACACTCTGTATGTATACACAATCCATATATATATATATATATATATATATATATATATATATATATATATATATATACACACACACACACATATGAAACTCCCTATACATACAAATGATTCATCCTATACATATACACTCTACACACATGCTCACATAAAATACACTCTATAAATATACACATGACACACTCCGTTTTGTAGATATGCACACATGATTCACTCTATACATATACAGACTTTATTCATATGCACACATGATACATTCTACACACATACACACTTCATACATATGCACTAATAATACCTTTTACACACATACATACACATACTCAATACACTTCATACATACATGATACATCCCATTCCATTCCATACATATTCACCCACATGATACACTCCTGTCAGGGTCTGGGATAGAACCCGGGTCTCTGGTGTGAAAGGTCAATCACATACCCTTTGAGCTACTGGAAGTTGATTAAACTCATCAAAAATCGTATACACACTTGATACACTCCTATATATACTTTATATGCACACATGATACACTCTATACATATACACACGTGATACATTCTGTACATATACACACACTCTATACATATACAGACTTCATACAAATGCACAAATGATACATTTTACACATACACACACAATGCACTCCATACATATGCACACATGATACACACTATTCGTACACACACATAATACATTCCATCCATATTTACACATGACACACTCCATACATACGCAAACATAATACCCTCTATACATATTTACTCATGATACACCCCACGTGTGTATAAGATTTTTGATGAGTTTCATCACCTTCCAGTAGCTCAGTGGGTATGTGGTTCACCTTTCACACCAGAGACCTGGGTTCTATCCCAGACCCTGACAGGACTTTATCATGTGTGTCTATGTATGGAATTGAATGTATATAATGTATCATCAGTGCATTTGTATGAAGTATGTATATGTGTAGAATGTATCATGTGTGCATATGAATAAAGTCTGTATATGTATAGAGTGTATCATGTGTGCATATCTACAAAATTGAATGTATCGTATATGTATAGGATGAATCCTTTGTATGTATAGGGAGTTTCATATGTGTATATGTACAAAGTGTAATGAGCATATGTATGGAATGGATTATATATAGTGTATCATGTGAGTATATGTATCCAGAGTAAATATGAATAGAGTGTATCATGTGGATAGTGCATCATGTTTGCATTTGTATGGAGTGTGTCATGTGTTAATATAGATGGTGTGTATAAGAGTTTCATCAACTTCCAGTAGCACAGTAGTGAGCACTCTCACCGCTCAGAGCTCACAGGGCACCACAGCAGGTGGCAGTAGTGAGCTCGTGGGTTGCGGGCCGTCGCAGAATGGAATGGGATATATCATGTGTGCATATATATGGAGTGTATTGTGTGTGTAAATGTGTAAAATGTATCATTAGTGCGTGTGTAGAATGTATCATGTGTACATATGAATACAGTCTGTATATGTATAGAGTGTATCATGTGTGCATATGTGAGTTCCATCACCTTCAAGTAGCTCAGTGGGTATGTGGTTCACCTGTCACACCAGAGACCCGGGTTCTATCCCAGACCCTGACAGGACCATATCATGTGTATGTATGGAATTGAATATACCATATGTGTATAATGTATTATCAGTGCATTTGTATGAAGTATGTATATATGTAGGATATACACTCTATACATACTCTAAATGTATAGAGTGTATTATGTGTGCATATCTAAAAAATGGAGTGTCTTGTGTGTTTGTATCAAATGTACAATATGAAGTGTATATGAATAGGATGAATCATTTGTATGTATAGGGAGTTTCATGTGCGTATATGTATGGATTGTGTATATGTACAGAGTGTAATGTGCATATGTATGGATTATGTATATGTGTAGTGTGTATATGTATAGTGTATTATGTGAGTATATGCATAGGGTATATAATGAGTAAATATTTATAGAGTGCATCATGTGAATACATGTGGAGAGTGTATCATATTTGCATGTGTATGGAGTGTGAGTTTCATCAACTTCCAGTAGCTCAAAGGGTATGTAATTCATCTATCACACCAGAGAACTGGGTTCTATCCCAAACCCTGACAGGAGTGCATCATGTGTGTATATGTATGGAATAGACTGTGTTTATATGTGTAGTATGTATAATCTGTGCATATGACTGTAGATGAATAAAGTGTATCATTTGTGCATATCTACAAAATGGAGTGTATCGTGTGTATAAAATGTATCATGTGTGCATATATATAGAGTGTGTATATGTATATGTATAGGGTGTCTCATGAGAGTGTATTATGTTTGCGAATGTATGGAGTGTGTCATGTGTAAATATGTAAGCCACACATTATGAAATGTTGAGTAAAAAGTATGTTGTGGTGTTTCTGTTGTTTAAATTAATTTATCATTACCAAGGGTAAATCTTCACTATTATTCAAAGCATAGCAATATATTTTTTTTTCTTTTTTTTCGACATTACAGTAAGAGTTAAAAATTAAAAGATGCTTTATTATAGATTAACATTCAAGAAACATCACAACCGAAAAAAGTTCAAACTGTCAAAAGTTCATCAGTCAAAACCTTTCCTTTTTTTCCGTAGCTATAAAATGTTGTATATATTTCCAAAAAAAGTTGAGAGTTAATTTAATGTTTCATCCAAAATACTTGTCCTTTCTTAGTTTTCCTTTAGGAGGTCTCACAACCCAAGTACTGACCAGGCACAACCCTGTTTATCTTCATGAAGCAACTGGTCTTGAGTTTTTATGGATTTTTCTGACAGCCTTCCAATAGTTGCTGAAATGCTCTTTGATTTACTTGTGCTTATCTTCATATGGATCCACTCAGTGCTCTCCTGCAACTTTTTATATAATTTTGTGTGGCCTGATTGAAGCTGCAGCCCAGGCTCGATTTTCTAACCCCCTAAAAGCCAAAGGAAGGCCTGGGTTATGACTTCCTTGGTCATGTGGGACATAAGATGGGGAATTCTATACTTCCAATAACAATGCTGTGGTTTGCGCATTGGCTACATAGGTACTTTTTTGGAACAACCTGAAAACTAGGACTAGAGATTTGATGTGATTCATACTCGCAAGCTCTAATTCATCTGTTTATTTGATTTACATTTCTTGATTTGATTAAACGATTTGTAGATGCTATTTAATGAACAATGAACCTTACAGTTTAAATGTTTTTTTTCTACCAAGCACTACTGAAAACAGACATTTTTAATCTTTTTTTTAAACAATGTACATTATGTATTTTTTATATATCAGCATTGTATACTCTCAATGTTGTTAATAATGTATGCAAATCATAAACAGTGTCTTATAACTACCATATTATTATTTTATATATTAATTAAAATTACAGAAATCGGTTTAGTGACCTTATGAATGAATGAATGAATGAATGAATGAATGAATGAATGAACAGTAAAAAGGTTAATTCATATTTACATATGGTCTTTTAAATGAGTTGTAAATAGATTCGACAACTTTGTTAAATACTACTTTGTTTGATATAATGACATTTAGCTGTTTTTGCCACCAGATGGAAGACATGCATCAAAAAATGAATAGCTGATTATACTCATCAGCTGAAAAGAGCAATGGGGGAAAGCAGTGTGATAAATTGTGACACACATTTGATGTGAATGTTTTCATAGCTATTTTAGACAATACATTCCCTTCATTTTCAGTCACATTTCTCAATCACAATCTCTTTAGAATTTCCAAATCTTAAACGGCTCACATCACATTATTAAACTATCTATGAAATTTAAGTGACTAGAACTAGTAGTTTATTTGTTTGTTTGCTTTCCATAGCTATCATATCTTGGTGTTTTTAATGTATTTTTACAATACACAACTGTACTGTACAAGCAGACCCGACACTATTAGCACATGCACATTTAGACACACAGAAGTATGTGAATATGAAAAAGTCAAGAGGTAAAGTGTCGAACAAGTTCCCACGAGAAAGCTCCAGTCGTGTGCCTTACTGCCGGAAGTGGTGGTTGTTGTGGTTTGTGTGTTTTTGCGTAAAGCACATTGCATCTGCCTGGCGGACACATTGACAATTGCTCAGAATTACTGATCTCGAATCAGTGACTATCGATGCATCAGATAATGTCAGATGCTGTTTTTTTTTGTTTGTTTTTTTTGCAATGTAGCCAAACAACACCCACATTGTCTTGTTCCTCTTTTAGAAATCAAAGCCAAAATCTTACAATGCTTCATCTAGTAACAGCTTCACAAAGGTCCTCACCAGGTCAGACTCAGTCATACTGTAAAAAAGATGCCCTTTGTGGTTTAAATATGTCTAAATGCAGCTACGGAAAACCTCTTTCAACAGACAGTGACAGTACATCTTATTTAAGAACATTTTAAAAGATAAAATTAGATTGTTTCCCCCTTTCCATCCACCAAACTAACCTTTTTTTTCCAAATATGAAAGCTCGCAGAATAGTGCACTCTACATGCCCTGAGCATCTTTATTTAGAGTCTTCCTGTATGGAAATTATCCATCTAAAAGGTCATTGTGTCACTGCATACTTATATAACGCACGGCTATGACGACGATGATGATGATAATAATAATAAATCACACTGTAGCTCATGTATTGTCCTTTCAACAAAGTAAACGATGACAACAGGAAGACATAAAGTAAGCAGACTTATGCAATGTTTCTGTTAATAAACAAACACTGAAGATTTCTTATTACACTTTTAATATAAGATTACTTGACTTGAGATAGTATAATGGACATGAAAATGTTAATATTTTGTTTTGTGCTAGGTTAATCTTGCCGTATACAAATCTAAGGGACTTTATTGTGGTTCAAATATTTAATATTACTATAAATTAAACTTCACTGGTTGAATTCATTTTGTAGAATGTAATTCTAAGTGACTACAGGTCTTGATTGCGGCATTACTGGTTTCTAGTGATCTACTGACTTATTCCTTATTTGTGTTTCCCTTCTCTATGGAAAATAATGGTCTGCCATTGAGACCCTGTGCATTAGGGGAGGCCCATGAAGATACAAGCAGTGATCCCACTGGGAGTAAGACTGTTTGGCTTCAGTCCACATCTTTCATGAGAAAACACAACTTATTTCATAGCAGAAATACATATTATTGGCAACTACTAATCTGTATTACTTCTGTTATTTTGAATTGTTCACTCAAACACAACTCATGTGAGCAGCATGTGCTTTACCACAATGCTTGATTCTATAATTGGGGACATATTTTGCATCTTAAAAAGCTAAGAAAATCTCCATTAAAAGAAATTACAATATCTTTTTGGGAACATTATAATGTAACAATTCTCACATGTGACTGGGCTTGACCAACCACATGTATCTGGGGGGTATCTTGACCAACAATCTGGGGGGCAGTGGGGGAGGGTGGCATACATCCCCCTCACTTCTAGAAGCAGAACATTTAGAAACAGATGATTAATATTTTTAACAACTGAGAACTATGAGTTAACTACATCATGTACTTACTATATGGTAGGTATAGGATGAGGGTTAGTGACATGTATTATGCATAAATAATTACTATAGTAAATACATTAAACATATTTACCAAGGACACCTTAAAATGAATGGCTGTGTGGTTTTCTTAAGCCGTAGGGAAAGTTGCTGTGTTCTGGCTAGGAATTTTATATAAACATAAAGAATTTACATTGTTTACCCAGTTTATGTTGATTACTAGCTGGTGAGATTACCAAGAAACACAAAAATCTGGTTACATAATATTTACATTTGACCCCAATTCAGAGACAGATTGCGTCTGTGACACGATTTACGTTATGAAACCTCTTTTGTCACACTGGAACAATTACTGGATACATACTGCTGACTTCACATTGCAATAATATTAAACAAAAACCCTCTCATTTAACCACATCACATTGTAGAAACTTCCTCTCTGAAAGTTTGCCAGTGTAGCTGCAATCAGATTGGATTAAAATGATGATAATATTTCCATTTCTCCCCTCAGATACACATGACATGCGTACAATGCCTTCTTTTGTGGTTTTCAGCATAGCTGGAAACACACAGCCATCATTGAAAAGCATTTCAATAGTAACAAAGGTGTTTTTATAGTAATTTCTTGTTTCTCAGAGAACAACATTCTTTGAATGCAAATGAAAAGTACACTCTTATCTAAATGCTGGTGTGGCATAACTGTAGAAACACTATCTAATCTAACAGTCCAGTTATAGCCAACTATTTTAATATTTTTTAATAAAATTTACTCCCACTACTTTCCACTACTAGTAGTATTTTTTTTTTTATTTATACGATTTATATATTTTTTATTTATACTAATGGTACTTTGTTTATTTTTCTTATTCCTATTTTTTTAGACCTCTGTGAACAAATCCAGTGAATAAAAGTGAACCGCTGTAAACGCCTGTGAACAAAGACCTTCCTCCCACACCCAACAACTTCAAAACATTATGCATTTCTGAGTGTGCCTCACACAGGTGAGTGGGCTTGACAAACCACATGTAGAAAACACACTCTTTCATCTCTCTGACACTTTAACCGACATTTATACCAGTTTTGCACATTTGCACCAAACACTTTCTTACAGTAACTCAATATTTGTAAAAAAAAAGTGCATTTATCAAGTATGCTTCACACACACGAGTGGGGTTGACAAACCATCTGTAGAAACACTAGCTCCTCCTTTTTCTCTGAGCACTAACAATTCCTTATGTGGTCTGTATAATTAGCACCTCTTGTGTTTATTGCCTCTTTTTGTTGAATTGCTGAATGCCTCTTCAAATGTAAGTTGCTTTGGACAAAAGCGTCTGCTAAATGACTAAATGTAAATGTAGACACTAGTATATTTTACATTAAGTACTTGATGGATTCTATTATTATTTATAATGCTAGTACTTATTCGTTATGTACAATCAGCCTTTTCAAACATGTTAATACTGTTTCATTAGACACCAGCTAATATTCTTTTGCTATTACTTATTTATAAATGTATTCTTTGAATAGTTCATATTCATTAGACAGTACTTATATTAATAATGACAACTAGCAACTTATCCATTGTTACTAGTTACAAATTTCCAATCTTAGCCATTTTCTTCTATGGGGATCTGTCATTGAAATTTCAACTACTCCATTATGAAAAGCTTGTATTAAATTTGTGAAAGGAATACATGTATATATTTGTATATGTTAGTTATTCACTTACGAAGTACGAAAACGCGACGCGATTCTGAATTAACATCTACGATCCTGGAACATAATTTTTGTTCGAAAATAATAACACCTAATCCCTACCCCTAAACCCAACCCTAATTGTAAATTATTCCCAAAATCAGAGAGGAATAATTGTAAGAGGCTAAATTATTATATGCATTTGTTTACATGACAAAACATGTATTTTTGACTCAAGAAGGTCCATACTGACTCCAAAGGCAGATACTGATAAGATCAGGGCCTGGTATGTGGACTTTGGGGGTTTTACGATGTGGTCACATGTTGATTGGTCAGTTTGAATGTCTCAGCATTTGGGCTTTAGTCACATGGTCAAGAAAGATACAAAATAGGTGGTAAAACGCGGCTCTGTCTCTTTTCTTTTCCTGGCCTGTCTTTCCTGGTCTGCTTTCCTCCTCTGGTCCTCTCCACCTCTGAATCTTCTCTGACTCTACTGCAGTCAGGCTAACTTCTGGGCCTGCTCTCTTTGTCTCTCTCTCCCTCCCCCTGTGTCTCTCCTTCTACCTCTGGTAACTTTAATTTAACATTTAAGCTGGGTACAATTTATATCATATGTTTTATCATTTCATATTTGATCATTTTATACAGTTATTTTATAATTAATTCAGTTGTAACCATAGAGAATTATTGTCATTAAATCATTTCATTTTCAAGTATTTGTGAGTTACTTTTGATTTAACATCAACACTTAACTGTTCCATATTGCAATAAAATACAATCACATAATATCAACGCTCTCCCACATTTATAGCTATTAATACTGCCCATTCGACAGAACTACAGTTCGAACCGCTGTGGTTTTAAAACCCAATCCTACATAATAGTTGGATAACAATCATGCAGAAGTTGGCTATCAATCATATGACTCAGTTGTCACATCTTGCCATTCAAAATGCACCACATATTCTCTATTGGAGACAGGTTGGGACTGCAGGCAGGCCAGCCATGTACCTGTATCCTCTTCCTCTGCAGCCAGGACTTTGTAATTTGTTCAGAATGTGGTTTTGCATTGTCTTGTTGAAATATGCACAGGCGTCCCTGTGCATATTTCAAAGAAGGGAGAATTATGTGCTCCAAAATCTCTATGTACTTTTCAGCATTAAAAGTGCCATCTCAGAAGTGCAAATTACCTTTGCCAAAGGAACTGACACAAGCCCATACCATGACAGAACCTGGCTTTTGGACTTGTGGCAGGTAACAGTCTGGATGATCCTTTTCCTCTTAGGTCCAGAGCACACGGCATCCATTTCTCCCTAAAAATACCTGAAATACTGATTAATCTGACAACAGTAAACATTTCTACTGTGTGATGGGTTCTCCCAGATGCCTCCGAACCCAGAGAAGTTGACGACACTTCTGGACACTGTTAACATAGGGCCTCCTTTTGGCATAGTACAGATTTCACTGGCATTTGTGGATGTAAATATGTATTGTAGTACTTGACAAAGGTTTGGCAAAGTAGTCCTGAGCCCACGTGGTGATATTGCTTATAGATGAATGATGATTCTTTATGCAGTGCCGCCTGAGGGATCAGAGATCACAGTTGTTCAACTTAGGCTTGCGCCCTTGTTCTTTATGCACTGAAATTCCTCCTGTACCTGAAACTGTTTTTGTACTACATCATAATTACAATCACATGTTGACATTACCTGTTTCAAATCACATCATTATTGAACCAATTTACCTGATTACTACAGTAGGTCTAAATTTCTCCTGTCCCAACCTTTTTTGGAATGTGCTGCAGGTCTGAATGACAGAAAAGGATGTATATTTACAAATGAAAAGAAGTGACCAGACAAAACATGAAATATTTTGTGTTCATATTGTCAGAAATGAAATACCAAGTATAAGTCAAAGTAAATTTGGAAATCACTGTATTTATTTGCGTTTTCGATTCTGTTCCTAATTATTCAGATTTGGGTTTGCATTTAGACTAGTACTTAATAATTATACAGCTTACCTATTTATTAGAATTTTTTTTTACTTTTTACTTGTCTTATGTTTTGACTAGTCAGAATGGCCCCAATTGAGTTCAGTTACAAATCTTTGTATAAGTATTAATATTTAATAAGTATTAGTATTTACTAAATGTTTATTGTCTATTAAATAGACATTGGTTGCTAATCATTAAGTAGAAATAACTATATATAATAGTTAATAGTCAATAATGAAATATTACTATATCTGTTTAGATACTGTACTATTAATTAATAATGTCAAATGAATTCATACTAGCCTAATAATTAATATTATCTAGTACAATAAGCAGTATGGTATCCAATTAATAATTAATAAATAACTATTTGTTATGAAATAAATAAAATATTAGTTGAATGAAAATAGATACGGACGATATGGTGGCGCAGTAGGTAGTGCTGTCGCCTCACAGCAAGAAGGTCGCTGGTTCGAGCCTAGGCTGGGTCAGTTGGTATTTCTGTGTGGAGTTTGCATGTTCTTCCCCGCGTTCATGTGGTTTCCCCCCAAGTCTAAAGACATGCAGTACAGGTGAATTGGGTAAGCTAAAATTGTAGCGTATGTGTGTGAATGAGAGTGTGTGTGTGGTTCCCAGTGATGGGTTGCAGCTGTAAGAACATTCGCTGTGTAAAACATGTGCTGGATAAGTTCATTCCGCTGTGGCGACCCCAGATTAATAAAGGGACTAAGCCGAAAAGAAAATGAATGACTGAATGAATGAAAATAAATACCATATAGATATAGTACAGTTAGATAAAATATTAAATTGGCATTCTATAGATCAGTTTAATGTTTCTTTTTTTACATGCAGCAACCTTTCACCATAAGGTTGCTGTTAAAACAAATAAAACTAATTTAAGAAATCAGATGATCTCGTGTTAATCCCCAGACCACATGAAAATGTCATGCAGCATGTATATTTTTATTTAATCAATGCTCTCGGGTTTCTTCAACTCCCAGAAGCATTAGATAGGAAGTGTATGCCTGTCCAGTGTTTAAATATTTACTCCTTATAAGGTCATTTGTGTGTTTTGGCGCTACACATTTGTTTGCGGCCAGCAGTATCGTGGTCTTGTGGGATACAGAGGCCAAGATCGGAATGTTCCTGTAGCTTAATTGTTATGTCATTACAAACAAGTTAATTTTCTGCATCTCCTGACATTTCTTTTGGCTTTCTTAGACATTCTTGAACTCCCGACTAAGCTGGAGTTATTAATCATGTGCATTAGGTGTAATGATAATGTCAGTTTGCTGGTGTGAATTGAATTAAGATTGGATTATATTGACTTAATGTGCTGATATAAAAAACAAACACTTCCCCCAAAATTGGAATTTAACCATGCTTTAGCTATGTCTTAAGGCCCAAGCTGATTTTTACATGCAATTTTTATTTTTCTTTGCTATTTGGGCTTATTGGAACCTAATTAGAATAAAACCTAAGTATCACCTTTTGATGTGATGTACTTTTAGAGAAAAATGATGTCCATATATGTGAACTCGTGGTCCGAATCTCCATAAAACACTTTTTCCTGACTGTTTTTTAATGAATTAATAACAAATACATATTTTTTGATCATGTTTTGACTATCAGAGAGTAAAAAACATTTTTTTTTTGCCCATTTTGGACAGTTAAAAATAGTGTTTGGGACATTTCATAAGCTGCAAAACAGTTTCAGGATGACACTGTATGTCTGTAACAAAACCTTCAACGTATTTTAAATACCCACTTAAGAGCTAAAATGTGCTGTCCACATATGTGGCCACTAAAGCACTAGGAGGTTAATTATGCATACTAATGTACACTCACCGGCCACTTTATTAGGTACACCTTACTAGTACCAGGTTGGACCCACTTTTGCCTTCAGAACTGCCTTAATCCTTCGTGGCATAGATTCAACAAGGTACTGAAAATATTCCTCAGAGATTTTGGTCCATATTGACATGATAGCATCACACAGTTGCTGCAGATTTGTCGACTGCACATCCATGATGCGAATCTCCCATTCCACTACATCCCAAAGGTGCTCTATTGGATTGATTTCTGGTGACTTTGGAGGCCATTTGAGTACAGTGAACTGTATGTTCAAGAACCAGTCTGAGATGACTCACACTTTATGACATGGTGTGTTATCCTACTGGAAGTAGCCATCAGAAGATGGGTAAACTGTGGTCATATAGGGATGGACATCGTCAGCAACAATACTCAGGTAGGCTATGGCGTTGACTTGAAGCTCAGTTGGTACTAATGTAATGTGCCCAAAGTGTGGCAACAAAAATATCCCCCACACCATTACACCACCACCACCAGCCTGAACAGATGATACAAGGCAGGATGGATCCACGCTTTCATGTCATTGATGCCAAATTCTGACCCTACCATCCTAATGTCATACCAGAAGTCAAGACTCATCAGACCAGGCAACGATTTTCTAATCTTCTATGTCCAATTTTGGTGAGTCTGCGCGAACTGTAGCTTCAGTTTCCTGTTCTTAGCTGACAGGAGTGGCACCCGGTGTGGTCTTCCTTTGCTGTAGCCCATCTGCCTCAAGGTTGGACGTGTTGCGTGTTCAGAGATGCTCTTCTGTTCGATTGAAACAAGTGGTTATTTGAATTACTGTTGCCTTTCTATCAGCTGGAACCAGTCTGGCCATTCTCATCTGACCTCTGGTATCAACAAGGCTTTTGTGCCCACAGAACTGCCACTCACTGGATATTTTCTCTTTTTCGGACCATTCTCTGTAAACCCTAGAGATGGTTGTGCGTGAAAATCCCAGTTGATCAGCAGTTTCTGAAATCCTCTGACCGGACCGTCTGACACCATCAACCATGCTACGTTCAAATGCAGTTAAATTATCTTTCTTCCCTATTCTGATGCTTGGTTTGAACTGCAGCAGATCCTCTTGACCATGTGTACATGCCTAAATGCATTGAGTTGCTGCCATGTGATTGGCTGATTAGAAGTTTGCATTAATGATCAGTTGGACAGATGTACCAAATAAAGTGGCCGGTGAGTGTATATAAACACAGTAATGCTGTGTAGAAAAAATTCTTCTGTACAAAAAAACCTTTAAATCAATAAAAATCAGGATGCATTTACTTGGAAATTACCCATGATATTTATAGTATGTTACACTGAAAAAACTGGAAACAGTTTTAAAAGTATTATTTTCTGAAAATATATCAAAATTAAGTAATTTTTTGATTCTGCACAGACAGAGACACTTGTAGTTAGATAAATAGGTAGATATGTTCTTATTATTTTACATATATTACATTCTTAAAATTATTTTTATTGTAATAAATTAATCAAGCAAGACTCGTGTTGATAGAAAATATTCTAGGAATTTTCTTTTTTCTTTATTTTTCCACTATAGCCAGTGGGGTCAGAAAAAACTAAGTAAAATAATCAAGAAAAAAAGCTGATAATTTGTAAGTAGCACCATTTATGTTTTAATATTCTTTTTGACATAATGCATCCTTTTGTATAACTTAATACAACAAAAACGACTGTAAAACAAATGCTTGTTACTTTAAGCGACTATTCTGAGATGAATCAATCACAGACTCTTTCAGAAGTGATAAGATAAATCAGCTTTATATATTTTGTTAAGAAACACACAACCCCAGAGTATCACGAGAAGGTGATACGCTTCACACAAAAATTGATATAAAATCTATTAACCTTGAAATACCATATATATATATTAGATATGTACTGTAAAAGAGAAAGCTACAGGTTCATCTCTGTCTACAGCAATGCAGACAAAACCGAGTACCAAGGCACTTCTGAACACCAAATACAAACAATTGTTACGTGTTACTGAGATACAAAGCATAAAACTCTGACCTCATCCAATGTAGACGCAATAGATATGTTTGTATATGAAAATAATTTTTGAATTTACAACTCAGTTTTCAAATAAAGACTATATTTCAGAGCAGTGGTTCTCAAACTCGGTCCTGGAGGTCCGGTGTCCTGCAGATTTTAGCTTCAACTTGCCTCAACACACCTGCAAGGATGTTTCTGGAAAGCTGTAAAACCCAACAGTTAGCTTTATCAAATGAAATGAGTGTAGTTAACTCAAAATGTACTGGAAGCTAATTCTAATCATTTGAAAAGAGTTTTGAACTCAGTGTTGAAGGTAATCAGTTAATTAAATACCTCATTACTTCAACTTAAATGGAGTAAGTTCACAGTACTCATATAAATTAGTTTCTTTAACTTAAATAGTTTGTTGCAATCGGTTTTCTCAAACAGTTTGAGTTTTCTTAACTTGTTGGGTTTCACAGTACTCAGTTGGTTTGAGTTCTCTTCATTTATCAGGTTTTACTGTGCTCAGATTGCTTCATTTACTCAAATGGATTAAGTTCACAGTACTCATTAGGATTCGTTTTTGAACTTAAATAGTTTGTTGCAATCGGTTTGAGTTACCTTAACTTTTGGGGTTTTACAGTAAGAGCTTGATTAGCTAGCCCATGTGTGTCTGAATGAGACTCCAGCTAACATCTACAGTACACCGGTCCTCCAGGACCGAGATTGAGGACCCCTGTTTTAAAGGATGGGTTAGTGATGGACACCCCCTCCCCTCCCCTCAAAATGGCCAAGATGCTCAGTATTTCAGTTTGGTCTTCCATTTGCATCTTTTAAAATAAAGTGCTTAAGATGACAGACATTTAATACAGCGTTCTGTCATTATGAATGCGTTTGAGAAAAACACAGGAGAAAGCTGAGGAAGAAAAACAGAGCTACACAGTTTTATGCCACATTTGTTGCTGGTACAATTTCAAAGCGAATATTTGTAAGGCAATGCTTTCGTCAAAAGAGTTGATTTACACAAAGGCAGTATTTGTATTTCAAGCTGAATGAAGACGTTACGTATGCAACTACCATTTTATATACAGTTGCAGTCAAATTCATTAGCCCTCCTGTGAATATTTGTTTTCTTTTTCAGATATTTCCCAAATGATGTTTAACAGAGAAAGGATTTTTTCACAGTATTTCCCATATATTTTTTCAGTTTTATTTGTTTTGTTTTGGCTAGAATAAAAGAAATTTTATTGTCTAAAGTAGGGGTTGCCAATTTTTTCAGCCTGTGACCCCCGAAATAACAATGGCAGTGACTGCGACACCCAAATTCACCAAGGGTGAATATAAATATACAAACGTTGTGCACACAATAAGGCACATGTGTTCCGCTACATTCTTCCATGGTGGGCACCACACCAAAATTCATCCTGTCACGGCTACATTACAGCTTCTCAGTCAAAACATTCTGTTGTTGTTGTTTTTTTATAGCGGGTTATAATCGCACCAAAACGTATTAAAAAGTTAGTGAATTATAACAGCGCAAACTTTTCTGTTTGCTGTACATTATTTATTTAACCCTTTAAGGTGACATGCTGACAGACTGACAGAGCTGCGTGATGCATGAGGCTAGCGAACACAACGTAGCTTTCAGTTATGATGGACACAGTTTCCATAATTATACTTAATAGATAAAGGTCTATGGCTCTGCATACAATGACTTAATCTTGCTGGAGTTTATAACCGTTTCACTTTACTTCAGGATGCATTAATGCCACTCTGTAGGTCTATTGGAGACATTCATAAATTTTCCTTGCAAATCTAATAAATGTTAAAGACATACTTGTTACATAAACGCCCTAAATTGCACTTCAGTAGCATTTATTTGAGAGCGCACATGAAAATCTGCACTTGAGCAGCGTATATTTGAGGGCGTGCAAGAAGTTTTGTGACTTTTAGAAATCACCAAGCGACCCCCTGTCATTGTCCCGCGACCCTCACTTTGGGAACCACTGGTCTACAGAACAAACCATCATTATACAGTGACTTCCCTAATTGTCTTAACTTGCCTAGTTAACCTAAATAACTTAGTTAAGCATTTAACTGTCACTTTAAGCTGAATACTAGCATCTTGAAAAATATCTAGTCAAATATTATTTACTGTCATCATGGCAAAGATAAAATAAATCAGTTATTTAAAATAAATTATTAAAACTATTATGTTTAGAAATGTGTTGAAAAAATCTTCCTGTTAAACAGAAATTGGGGGAAAAAATATTAGGGGGGCTAATAATTCTGACTTCAACTGTATATATTATACATATTCTAGTTAGTAGATATTCATATAACAGCAAATCTGACCATAAATGTTAAAAGCACTTCGCATCTGAAGGCACAAGACAATATTAGTGTCTGAGATACAGAGGTACGTCTGAACACATTTGAAACAAGTAACAATCAGATTTATATATTAAAATATTACACGTCTTAAAGGAAAATGTACAAATGAGCCTAAATGAGGCTGATAATACAGGCGTAAAGGCTGGATGATGAAGGTGAATGGACAGCTTATGTGGACTGGTCTAAGGCTCTCAGCAGGTCACTGCCCTGAAGCAGATGCAGGTTTCCCTGTAGAGGCATGTTTACCTCACAGTCATATCGCGTCAGCTCTGGCAGACAGTATGAGTCAAAGGACGGAGCCAGCAGTTGACTTATCATGCCTGTCAACAATAAAAGAGAACTGTAAGTGAAATGTCATATAGATAAAGCAAAATCTATTTGGGGGGAAACAAGTATGGTGTCATTTTGGACAAAATCAAAATATTTAATTTTAATAAGTTGGAAATAGTTAATTTTACAGAAAAGTTTGCGTTAGCTGGTAAACACCTCTAAACTACCATTAGTCCAGGATAATGAGGTTGAACCAAAAATGTTGTGTTTGTGTTAATGGAACTCATGGATGTCTGACCTTAGCTGACGATTCATTTACTCACCCTTCACTTGTTCAAAATCTAGTTAATTTCTTCTGTTGAACACAAAAGAAGATATTTTGCTGGTTGCTGGAACACGTTGTCTTTCATACTGTGAATCTTTAGAAGTCGATGGGTCTAAGCAACCAGCAAATTTCAAAGTATCTTCTTTTGTGTTCACCAAAAGAAAGAAACCCATAAAGTTTTTAAAACCACAAAAGGGAGAGTAAATGATGACCGAATTTTAATAGTATTTTAATAGTAGAAACTGAAGTTGAATTGATGTTTTATACAGTAAAGTTGCTAGCTTTCTGAACTGTTGCTCTGAGCTTGATGCTTTCTGAACTGTCATTTTCTCATTCCTGTAATTAATTTCTGTTTATTTTGCTATTGAGTGCATTGCAATGCATTACAGAGTAAGTGCATTACATATTTATATATTTATCTAAATGCAATGGGTGGCATTGAGATGTTTGCTTAAAGTACAGTGCTCAGCATAAATGAGTACACCCCATTTTGAAAATTCATATTTTTATCCATTTCTCTGTGAATATAGGTAATATATTTTGTTGCATTGGATTTGAAAGCAGGTTTATTAAACAGTTATATTCATTAAAATAATAGTTTGGTCACCAAACATCTTTAGAAACATAATAATAAAACATTTTATTTTAAAATCCAAACATAATTGTGAAAAAATACAAAAACAAAATTTTATATATTTTTAGTTTCTCTTGATTTAACAAAAATAATAATAATAATAATATATATATATATATATATATATATATATATATATATATATATATATATATATATATATATATATATATATATATATATATATATATTTTTTTTTTTTTCTAATACTATTTACACATTTTTGGACAGTATCTTTAAGTTATTTTGTTAGATTAGTTCTTGATTTGGCTTTAGTACTGACTAATCTAATATATGCACGAATATAGAGTAGGACGCTGGACAACGAACGTGAGGATCCTCGTGCAGTTTATTTAGTTACCAGCTATTTGTGTCTAATCAGAGGGAATCAGCAACTGGTGTGTGTGTGAGGTGCATGATGGTATTTGTAGTCCAGTTCATTGACAGAAATGTAGTTCTACAGCGATCTGCAAGGATTAATTCACTGGTGATCGTGAATATTATATTATTTAACATCCTATAGAAAATATTAATTTAAGAAATAGATTTGTGTAGATTTTCTGAGCACTGTATATGAGATTGAATTTAGTATTTCAAACATAATTTTACTAGTGACGCACATCATTTTAAAGTTATAGTTTTCGTCGTCCTGTTTGATGTTAATTTGATGTCATTTTGACATCAAGGTGCCAGCTGGGATGTATTTGTGTAAATGTTTTTCTGCATGGTGGCATCTGTTGAGCACATGAACAAACTAATCAATCAACGTGTTTGAAAACCTGGTCTATGGCATTAAAATGTTAGCAAGAAATGGATTTTTGTACCGATTGGTGCCGATATCAATACTTTTGACACCCCTACCAAGGGGATACATTAGAAATGAAGAAATATGTAACGTTTTATTTTGTGCTGTAAGATCTTGAGACTGACCCGTATGCTTGCGTGACGGCATCATGTTGTACTGTCTGCTACTGTTAGAGCAGAATGAGTCTGTGCAGTGCTGTTTGAGATCCTCTGAACAGCCTTTAATAGATCGACTGCAGGCGTGAGGATCAGCCAATACACTTTGCATACATGGAAATTTATCTACCAAAAAAAGGTCAAAAAAGGAGTATGTAAATTAGGATGAAGGCAGAAACCACATAAAGATATCAGAGTGAGAATGAGAATTGCTGTACCTGTGAGAACACTCGTGCTGAGAGACTTTCTGACAGAGAAAGCACAGCTGTCATCATTCATCGGCTTCATCCTTTTTCGCATTCCATCTGTAGACTTGTGTGGAGCGACCACCTGCCGAACACATTCATTTAACAGTTTGTATTTGACATCGGCATTTGAACTTCACTCGTTTTCTTTAATCTACAGAGAGCTCTGAGCGCTTACCTTTGGAATATCAGAGAAAGAGCAGGATGAAGGGAACTCGGATTGCCTCTTCCGTTTAAAGTTGTTTAGGAGAGCTCTCTGTCCCAAACTCATGCCTTTCTCTACTGGGGTGAAGTTCTCGAAAAACCTGAAAACAGCAGGAAACAATACATTCATGACTGATCTGCACTTCAGATCACAGACGGAATATGTTGAAACACATCTGAAATACATTAAACTGTTTTTTTTTTTGGAACATTTTATTAATTTCATGTGATCATGTAAACAACTGTGGGCATGTGTGGAAACGTGATCACACAGGTTGTACATAAAAAGTAAAAAAATCACAGAAAGTTTCAAGTACACTCACCGGCCACTTTATTAGGTACACCTGTCCAACTGCTTTTTAACGCAAATTTCTAATCAGCCAATCACATGGCAGTAACTTAATGCATTTAGGCATGTAGACATGGTCAAGACGGTCTGCTGCATTTAAAACTGAGCATCAGAATGGGGAACAAAGGTGATTAAATTGACTTTGACAGTGGCATGGTTGTTGGTGCCAGACGGGCTAGTCTGAGTATTTCAGATACTGATGATATACTGGGATGTTCATGCACAACCATCTCTAGGGTTTACAGAGAATAGTCTGAAAAAGAGAAAATATCCAGTGAGTGGCAGTTCTGCGGGCGCAAATGCCTTGTTGTTGCCAGAGGCCAGAGGACAATTGACAGACTGGTTTGAACTGATAGAAAGGCAACTAACTCAACTAACCACTCGATACAACTGAGGTATGCGGAAGAGCATCTCTGAACGCACAACACATTAAACCTTGAGGGAGATGGGCTACAGCAGCAGAGCACCTCAAGGAATTCCACTCCTGTCAGCTAGGAACAAAATGAGGCTACAATTCGCACAGGCTCACCAAAATAAGACAATAGAAGATTGGAAAAACGTTGCCTGGTCTGATGAGTCTCGATTTCTGCTGCAACATTTGGATGGTAGGGTCAGAATTGGGCATCAACAACAAAAGCACGGATCCATCCTGCCTTGTATCAACAGTTCAATGCCACAGCCTACCTGAGTATTGTTGCTAACCAAGTCTATCCCTTTATGACCACAGTGTACCCATCTTCTGATGACTAAAGCGCAAATCATCTCAGACTGGTTTCTTGAACTTGACAATGAGTTCACATGACAAATCTGCAGCAACTGTGTGATGCTATAATGCCAATATAAACCAAAATCTCTGAGTAATATTTCCAGTACCTTACCTTATCTATACGGATTAAGGCAGTTCTGAAGGCAAAAGGGGGTCCAACATGGTACTAGTAAGGTGTACCTAATCAAGTGGCTGGTAAGAGTATGTTTCACATGTGTACCAAGTAAATGTGACAAGATAAAAGAATTTTTAGCATTTTTGCTATTTTAGGCATACAAATAACTGAATGTGAGCATATTTTAAATTAATATTTGCTAATATGTAAATGCCAATGCTAATTGTAATAATGCTAATGGTTACATAAACCTAGAGCTTTATCTGAATCCACGAGAACATGCAAACTCCACACAGAAATGCCAATCGACCCAGCCGAGGCTTGAACCAGTCAACTTCTTGCTGTGAGGCGATCGTGCTACCCACTGTGCCACCGTGACGCCCCTTACCATTATTAGTTTTTTTATTTTATAAAACAATGGTCAAGACTTTGTTATGGTCTTGTGCTATACTAAAGAGTGGAGTAATAAGTGCTGAAAATGTCTTACAAGTCAAAGCAATACATTTGATATATTTTAAAATATATTACAATATAATACTATTATTACACTTACATACATTTTTTTTAACCTTCATCACACAAGTTCAAATCAACGTCTCCTGCTTTCGTTGAAATTATTTTGGCTTCCATGGATGTATTAAAGCTATTTTGGTCAAACTTTATTTTAAGGCACAATTATTGCTATTAATAACCCATTAACTTTGACTTTTGCCTCAATAAACTCCCAATTAGCTGCTTATTAAAAGTTAGTAAGATAGTAGATGGGTTTAGGTATTGGGTAGGGATGTAGAATAAGATAACGCAGAATATGTACTTTATAAACAGTACTAATAAACAGCCAATATCTTAGGTAATAAGCCACTAGTCAATAGTGAGATGTGATACTTCAACTGAAGTGTTACCACTGTATTTTGTCACTGCCTTCATATTGTCAAGTCTTCATATTACTCCTTACATAGTCTATATATTATCAAGCTTCTTTTTAAAACAAAGAAAAGGTTCTGTAAACATAAAACATTTACATTTATATTTGTTCATTATATATATTCATTATATTTGACTATTCAAGCATAAAAAACATCTGAAAAGCCATAGATAAGATGTTTTCTTTATTTAAAGTGACAGGACATCATTCAGCATTAATAATGTGTGTGGGCAAAAACATATCTGCACACTAATTTGCAAACTATGTTCTTTTTTGCACCCATCTCCAAGCTAATTTGTTATTGGTCTAGAGCGTTTGCATGTAATCAGTCACTTATAGCTGTGTTTACACTGTAAAGAGTTGGCTTCACTCCCAAACCCAGCCACCAGGAATCAAGTCAAGTCAAAATGTTTGGACAACAACATACTTGCACGATAATTTGCAACCCATGTTCTTTTTTTCACCAATTTTCAAGCTGATTTGCGTTTGGTCTAGACTTTTTGCATATTTTCAGTCATTTACAGCTTTGAAAAGATGGATTTCCAAACACAGCCAACAGAAAACAGAAAATCATAACGACAAACATTTCAGAAACTGCATTGCACCTTTGCTTTCTCGCAGCGGCCCAAGCAAGTGCTTCTGCAAGTTAATCTAGTTAATCATTTCCCCCAAGTTGATACATTGCAAAATAAAAAGCACGTGTACGGGATTAAACTCTACTGACCTTTGCTGTGGTGGTGGAACACTGAAACTGCACGTTTGTCCTGGGTCTCTTGTGTTTCTATCATCCATGCAGCCAATATTTGTGTGTTCATACTGTGAGGGTTGATCAGGGGGCCAATGAAGACTCTGTCTTTGCTTTTCTGAAGAGAGCGGGATGTTTGGCGTGGTTTGGTAGGGTTGTATGTGAGCTGCGTCTGGACATGTGCTAGGTCTGTTTTTGTTGTAAGGAGGAAATTGACCCAGAGGCTGGAAGAGGTCGGCCACGCTGCTGAAACTGTGCCGGAAGGCTGCGCTCTGACCTGGACCTGCATCAGGCACCGACTCCTCTAGACAAATGGGGTGCAGCTGGAAGTCCTCGCCGTCCATTGGGATGTATGGAGCAAGAGTCTCCAGGTCCAGATCGCTCAGGTTCAACTGCACACATTCAAGCAAATATTTACTTAGGGCAGTTGATGAGATTACGATACTTAATAGCAAAGTTTTTGAAAGAACATATTGGTTCAAATAATCTAGTAAGGATGTCAGAAGTTGAGGAAAAAGAGCTGAATAACATGTATTATTACTATTACTACAATATCTACTGTTGAAAGGTTTGCCAAAAAAGTAGATTTACATGCTTTTTAAATATGGAGCATATGCTTAACAAAGATGCATTCATTTGGTCATAAACACATGGAATGTTCTCTAGTATTATTCAGTGTTGTATGATGCTTCAGAAATCATGCAGATTTTGTGCTCATGAAATTAGTTTACTTTAATTATCGTATATTATATAATACTGATACATTTTCAGGTTACTTGAATAAATAAAAGGTAAAAAGAATGCTGTTTATTTGAAATATGCGTTTTTTGTTACATTATAAATGTTTGTACTGTTTCTTTTGAATAATGTAAAACCTCTTTTAATTAACAAAGCGATAACCTGCAATTTCTACAATTATTTATTCTTAAGTTCATCACTCAAGTTATTTGAGATTTCAACATTATTTAGACAATAGAAATGCTTGCTGTAATGGTATTTGGTGATATTAAACATTACTTGTTATATATTTTTTAAATCAGTTAGTTTAGATGTTCTACTTTAAGATTATAGTAACTGTAAAAAGGGGAATTTCTTCTTTAAAAAACTGACATTTTAATGGTCGTGTATATATCATTAATCAGGAATATTCACTATTGCAATCTTGCAAATATTACAAATGCAATATTTGCAGTTGCACAGACAAAATGTAAGCACACACTAATTTAGCTACAAACTGGCCATAGCTAGCATTTTAAAAATACTGTCTGTTCCAGATTTTAGATTTTGCACACTATCATTTTATCTTCAATAAAAATGTTGTGTTTTTATACAAATCTAGGGCAAATAATATGATATAGCAATGATATACTGTAAATGACTTTTGATGAACAGATAACGATGCATAAATAAAAAAGGAGTATCATTCTCAAAAAAAGGTTCTATATTGGCATTAAAGGTTCCATGAAGAACCTTATGAATCCTCAAAAAAAGTATTTTATAGTGTAAAATGTTCTTTAGATTATTAAAATGTACTTCACATTAAGAAAAAAGTTGACTTTTCCCTGAACAGTGCTCATTCTACACTGTAAAAATTATTTTTCCTTGTTTTGTGTTTTTCGTTTATTTATGGTTGTGAATTGCATTACAGGACCTTGATTTCTGCTCTGTCGACTTTTGATGTGGAAAATTCCACTCAACAGTTTAACAAAGTGACTCTTATTGACACTTTAGTAGTTTGAAACAGTTTAATGTTTAAGAAATAAAATATCGAGAAATAAATCTGTAAAATAACAGGAAATGTACTGGCAGCTTATTACAAGGTTTATGTATAATTTACAAAACTAACTCGGAGAGTATATATCACTTTAAACTAAAAGTTGTCAGAAGAATTATCAAGGGCTCATAATGTGATTTAAAAGCAGAAATAAATGGGGAAAATAAAATATAAAAACTGCTAATTTATGGATATGTTTTACAGTGTAGGAAGCCAGGACGGTTCTTCTGTGGCATCACTTGAAACCCCCATTTTGGGACTTATTTTTAAGAGAGTATTATGGATGAAATGTTTTTAAAGGGCACATAGTTTACCTCTTTTTTATGATTTAATATTAATATTAGGGTTCTTCTGAGTGTGCCAGTTTAGGTTCAGTTTAAAACACAATTCAGATTTTTTTATTATAATGTGTTAAAAAGTGTCATGTTGGGGGTGTGTCCACAGTTCGTTGATTTATGGGTTTGTTGCTTCACATGTAAATTAGTTTCGGCTTCCCGCCAACGTAACAAGGGGGCGGGGCCATGAGCTCACCCGCTCTGCGTTTGCAACAGAGTCTGACAGGCAGACTGCGAGAAGGAGCTGGAGAGGTTCAGCATTCAGTCGTACATGTACGACTCTGACACAGACCAAGCAGAGAGTACAAAATCATTTGTGTCTTTGTACAGTTTTACAGCCAACTGTGTGCTAGTTTCAAGTGCCGAGCTTGTACACAGAAACTAATAACCACGCACACTGAATTAACTTTGACTGAGGCACCGGATGCGCCGCTCGAAGCCGCAACACGGCACACCAGACACTCTCTGTGGTGCGGCAGAAACATGACGTGTCCCGAATCGTCGCGCCACGCATTTTTGAATTCTAAACATAGGTTTCTGCAGCGGTCCGTGGCGCCCAGCCGTCGACTTGAGTGTACCCTGATAGAAACCTATGTTTAGAATTCTAAAACACATGCTAGTTAAGATCACAGGGAGCTTCTGGGATCGCGAGAAATGCAAACGGCTGAAGTATAAGGTAGACTTAATGAGAAGTACACATGTTTGCAAACCTACCTAAAGATACAACCAATAATTCCGATTAGAGCGATAATGTGGAGAATATTGCTCTTGTGTTGAGCCCAATGAGCCTTGCATCTAAAAATAGAGCTAGGGTGTTCCTTTAGTGATATCGCTTCAACTCACACTGAAAATGGCGGACGTGAATCAACAAATGATAGGATATAATGATGCGGCTGTCAATCAATATTGGTGGGCGGGGGGACCGCTCTCCTACGTAAAGTTGCGGTCGGTTTGAAAACCGCTCCAATTGGTCCACCGTTTTTTATGTTGTTAAATTGAAAAAAAAGCACTGGGTGTGCTTATATCACCCCAATATGACAGTCTATACACCATACATGCACATATGTCTGTCCAAACAGCTTGAAAAGTAGATTTTTTACCATAGGTGCCTTTAAATATTGAGCACACTCACCTGGGAGTCTGTTGGATTGGTTGCTCCAGGTTCAGGGGCAAACAGCTTCTCTGTCAGCTCCACCTTCAGATCCCACTCTCCACTGCCACAGCAATCCACTGGACTGCTAGGCTGCAAATATACACATCACACAGTATTACACCACACTATAATATTATATTAGGTTTAAAACAGAGTAATAGTGCAGGGATTACGTGCAAACATGAAGCTTCTTTTGCTTATACCGGACTTTTATTTTGAAATACATGCGCGACAACCATACCGTTTGACATGTGAAATTTCATTTAATTATACCAACAAATTTGTCAAAGCGCAAGTACGACCCAGATTATGTAAAGAACGGATTTGCATATATTGATGACAAAAAAGGCTTAAAACCTCAGTGTGTCATAAGTAGTGAGGTGCTCTCACAAGAGTGCATGAAACCTTCTAAATTAAAACGACATTTAGAAACCAAACATCCCGGTTGCAAGGACAAACCTGTGGACTATTTTCAAAAACGACTCCAAGAGCTGAGGGCATCACAAAAGTGCATACATTTTGTTAAATGACAGAAATAAAATATAGTTTATTTGTAAGTCTTGGTGATTTCCTTATGATTTATCTGTCACTACTTGTGTATGTTAACAAGTAAATACAAATTAATTATAATTCCTAAAATTATATTATAGTTCCTAAAAATTTGGGTCACGCTTGATGACCATGCTCATTCTGAAAACGTAGTCCTGTGGACGTTTCTGGAGACTGCGAAATACGTAGCCGGGGGTACGTACGGCTGCATTTCATTTTTTAAGCGAACACTGCGGGGCGGTGTGACGCCGTTTCTTTCGGCGCTTGCTGGCCGGCCGCTCGCCTCCGTGTGGAGGGCTTTCCCGCCGCAACCAGTTTGTCCGGTTAGCTATTCGTGTACTTTGGCGGACTCGAGGCGCAGAGAGGGGCTGACCACGACGACGACGACCGGGTTCGAGTCCGGGGAAGAGCGGTTCCAGAAATCAGGTAAGAAATCAAAAACAAAATCCAAAAAATGAAGCGAACAAGTTCATCACAGGGTGAGAATGTGGTCAAAATCCGAAAACGTGGTAAAAATCAGACAAGGGCTTTTCTTTTTCTGGACGGCGTTTGTGAATCGTCGTTGATTGGGTTTCGGGACGGAGGAGGGTGGGTCAGCCGATGGCCGGTCGCACGGTCAATCATTCTGTCATCCAGGCAGACAGGCGGAAGGTCGTTCGACAGTGGCCTCTGGCGGGTTTACGCGAGAACGGCGCAGGAAAAAGCACGCACAGTGGCCTCTCGCGGATTCGCGAAAACAAAAACTGCAAAAATACGTACCTCCCAGGACGTATTTCGCAGTCTCCAGAAACGTCAACGGGACTACGTTTTCAGAATGAGCCTGGGTTGAAAAATGTGGCTCCCATGGCCAAACCAGTTGAGAACCATTGTCCTATACTGTACATTATTTCTGTTAAGTGACAAGACTTGTCTTAGCAAAGTCAGACTTTACTGTACTAACTAAATAATAATAAAAAAAAGCATGATCATATTTTATTTTGGTAAAATAAGTGTAATCTAGAGGCCTTTGCCTTTCATATAAGCCACTTCTGATACCAAATGATCAACTAGAAGTCAAGTTGTTATCTGTTGTTCCTAAAAGTTGGATAGACGACAAGACTTTTGTCATGTAGTGTATGTACATATATGAAAATGCAGCAACAAAAGCTCTAAAAGTATCGCTTATATAACCTTTTTGAGTGAATAAATTTGATACTTTTGGAGCTTTTGGTGTTACCGCCTTTGCACATATATTTTTATAAAACAATATACCACACCAAAAAAAAAATGAAAACAGAAACATCACATAGAGGAAGAAAAGATGGACGTACTGTAGAACAGCTGCTGCAACTGCTCAAGCAGGGTGTCGTACAGGGTGTGCATTTGCCTGCTGGAGGCACTTGGGGTACAGTGAAGGAGGACGGCAAGCTGGACAGGTTTCTCTCAGGACTGCCGTCAGGAGGTGTGTCCACAACCCAGGATGGGCCCACCGGAGGGAGCTTGGAGGACTTGGAAAAGAATGTCTCCTCTTCAAACTCTGACCTTTCTGCAGGACACAGAAACAAGTCAAACCAAGACTTTGAAGTCACAGTTCAACAAAACATACAACATGATCAGCCAAGAAAGATCAATTAAAGGTGGAGAGACACACTTTGATGCAAGTTACTCATGATCTGGCTCGATTTCTGAGAGTTACTTTGAAAAACAACAACATATTTCTGTCTTGTTTTCCAGTATAAATAAAGTGGTGCAGAAATGACCTCTGACGACTGAAGAATGAGTTGCTGTGTATTAAGTCAAGATTTTCCTATGGGGTTTTCAATTTATAAATCAAATAACATCTGTAGTAAACATAACTTTCATTACACTTCAGTGTTTTGCTCTGCAATTTAGACACACCCATGCTGAAAATGTACATTTGGAAGCTGATGTGTGTATTTTCTAAAGCATATGTTTCTAATGTCACTAGATAAGAGCGTTTGGGGTGAGAGTTCGTGCTTTTTTTTTTTTGTAGAAGAACATTTTTAAGGATCGTTGAGTTACCACAGAACTTATTTTTAATCATTATTTGAAGACTCTTATTGTAGAAACTAAAGGAAGCCGATTGTGAACTCTTCCAGATTCAATCCTGCACCACATGACATCCGATTTAAAAGCGAAATGACTTATAATACTATAGAATATAAGAACTAGAAAAGTAAAGTTCGTAGGCAAACTTAATGGTATCTTGAGAACGCCTCGTCTAAAAGTTTGAAGCAGTTTCAAAGTTTAAATAATTGAAGTAGTTTTAAGAAGTACGAAACAGTTGTCATAGAGAGATAACTACATATGTGCTCGCATGTTTCTAGTATGGATTGACATGTTTCTTGCTAGGCAGTTGATAGGTTCTTCTGAGTGGTTGCTAGGGTGTTCTGAATGGTTGCTAAGGAGGTTGCTATGGTGTTCTAAGTGGTTGCTAGGCGTTGCTTGGTGGTTCCTAAGGTGTTATGAGTGGTTGCTAAGGTCTTCCTAGGTGGTTGCTGAGGTGTTCTAGGTCATTGCTAAGGTGTTGCTAGGTGGTTGACAGGGAGATCTGAGTGGTTGCTTGCTGGTTGCTAAAGTGTTGCTAGGCAGTTGCTAATGCATTGCTAGTTGGTTGCTAAGGTGTTGCTAGGTAGTTGCTAAGCTGTTGTTAGACGGTGCGGTGTTGCTAGGCGGTTGTTAAGGTGTTGCTAGGTGGTTGCTAGGGTGTTCTGATTGGTTGCTAAGGCATTGCTAGTTGGTTGCAAAGGTGTTGATAGGTGGTTGCTAAGCTGCTAAGGTGGTTGCTAGACAGTTGCTGATGTATTGCTAGGCGGTTGCTGTGGTGCTGCTAGTTGGTTGCTGTGGTGTTGCTAGGTGGTTGCTAAGATGTTCTATGTGGTTGCTAAGGTGCAGCTAGGTGGTTGTTAGGGTGTTCTGAGTGGTTGTTAGGCGGTTGCTAGGAGGTTGCTAAGGCATTGCTAGGTGGTTGCTAAGGTGTTGCTCTGGAGTTACTAGGGTGTTCTGAGGGGTTGCTAAGGCGTTGCTAAGGTATTTTAGGTCAATGCTAAGGTCTTGCTAGGTGGTTGATAGGGTGTTTTGAGTAGTTGCTAGGTGGTTGCTAAGGCGTTGCTAGGTAGTTGCAAAGGTGTTGCTAGGGAGTTACTAGGATGTTCTGAGTGGTTGCTAAGGCGTGGCTAGGTGGTTGCTAGGGTGTTTTGAGTGGTTGCTAGGCAGTTGCTAAGGCATTGCTAGGTGGTTGTTAAGGTGTTGCTAGGCGGTTGCTAAGGTGTTCTAGGTCATTGCTAAGGTGTTGCTGGGTGGTTGCTAGGGTGTTTTGAGTGGTTGCTAAGGTGTTGTTAGGCAGTTGCTAAGGTGTTGCTAGAGAGCTGTTGAGGAGTTTCTAGACGGTTGCTAAGGTGTTCTGAATTGTTGCTAGGCAGTTGCTAACATAAATTAGCATGGTTCTAGTATGAATTAGCATATTGTTAACATGTTTCTAGCATAAATATAAAAAAATATTTTAGAATGGAAGTCTATGGGACAGTTGCTAGAGTGCCGTAAGTGGTTGCTAGTGTGGGGCTAGTGAGTTGAAAGGTCAACAGTGATTTGCAGATTGGTAGTCTGAGTTAAATGAGCATAACCTTAAGTCTGTTAGACAGTCTGGCGCAAAGTTATGAGATCACAAAGTTTAGTCCAATGTTAAGTCAATGAGACTTTTCCGAATTTTCCGGGTCAGTTTTGGGAAAACCGTAAGTGGGATCAGTTGGAAAAGATATAAAACTGCTTAATATTTCAAGTACATTTGCCTTTCAAATAAATCTACCTTGATTTCCAAACGTTTAGACATTTGCACTGGAAAGCGAGACAAAAATATACAGACAGAAACTACATTTTGCACAACAATGTTTCCATAAACCAGTAAGACATTAAAAACAACCCCAGCCATCACCAGAAGAAATGTTGAAATGAAGATTTCAATCTCATGCAGTGGTTTCAACATGCGGAGACATGCAATTGAATGAAGAGAAATTAGTATTCCCATTAAATCCCACACTGTTAAACTCTCAAGAACAGATGTGATATGAAAACATATTTACTTTTATTATCACAAAAACTAACAAACTGTTAATGATAATCCATAAGTGCTGATGCTAAAGCCAACGCTAAGCCATACGTTCAATAGTCATTGTTTTTACATATTGCGTGTAGCAAAGCAAAGCTACAATGCCAATTGAATTACAGTACAACACCATATGCCACATGCGCAGTGTATACGTGTGATTGTGAGGTAGAATAAGGACAGCCAAGGGAAGAAGAAGAGTTCATGCATGCAGGATGGGGGTGGATTTGTAATCAGGGGTCGAGGGGGTGAAGAGGGTGAAGGTGTTGTATGGGGAATGGTTGAAGAAGTGCCGAAAGGTGGCATTCTGACCAAAGTCCAGGGCAATGATGGCGTCCCCTGGCATAGGCGCTAACTGCGCTAACTCCTCAGGCTCCTCCTTGAGTGTAGTGAAGAGAATGTTCTGAGCATCGGATGCATTCTGGCTGAATATTTCACCCATGTCGTAGGTGTGGTAGGGTTTGAACAGGGCCTCCGTCTGGTCCAGGGAGAAGATGACGGACTGCTCCTCCACAGAGCTGAAACATGAGGACAGTGTGAGGATGATGTTGTGATGGTGTGGAATGTGAGATTAGTTTAAAGCAGTACCTCAGGATGTAGTTGATGCAGATGATGCACTGCGGTTGGGAGTTGCGGTTGTTGTAGATGACAGTTGCTTGAGTCTCCACCCAAACGTAGCCTCCATGTTTGGCAAGCATTCTGTACTGGCTACTCTCTACCTGGCCCTTATTGCAAACTGAAGAAGAAAACAGACGTGTAAAGGTAAATGTTTCTAAAAGGACTTGAAGAGTTCAGATGCAAACTCTATAAATCCATCAGACCTCTTTTCTTGTAAATGAGCATTTTCTATCAGGCTCCTGTAATTAGGTTCAGAAGTTTAATTTTATATGTAATGAAAAGGTTTTTAGCTAGAAAGGTAGATTTTGTTTTGCGTCAAAACCAGCTAAATCTACTTGTGCTTTTTTTGCAAAAACCTCTAAATCCACCTATTGGGACAATACAGTGTAATTAGTTGAAAAATCAACTATTTTTTTACCAAACAAAACACATACACAAACCGCCTGAAATTTAAAATGTATAAATCTGTCAAATAAGTGGCGGTTCATTCCGCTGTGATAAACCAGGAAAAAAAGCAGAAGGAAAATGAATGAATGAAATCAGCAAACATAAGTGCATTAATCAATACCATTAAGATTGACATTAATTAAATTTTAACAATCTGTAGTCATTTCTGATACTTGGGATTTAGATTTAATGTCAGTAGAGCAACGTAAACATTGTAAACATTGTAAGCTAAGCTTGGTAGATTCAAATAATGTAGTGTAAAAACATTGAGAAACATCAATAATATTGTCCATTAATATAAAAAGCTTATCAGATATATAGGTATTATGAAGTAATACAAATAATGCATAGTTTTATACATTACATTTATCTTTTAAAAATTAGCTTAAATTAGCAGATAGAAGGTAGGCCTACTGGGCTAAAAGGGGATGTCTCTCAGACAATTTTAGAAGCTGTCATTCATTCATTCTCACCATACTTAAGGTCTTGGTCTCTTTTTATCCTAATAGCATCCACGTGGGATAAAAGAACGGCATCTTAACTCTGTCTTTCGTGAGACGCAGTTGCCGTTTTAAGAGTTCCCACTTGGATATGCTTGGCGTTTAAAACAGGTTTGGCATGCTGTCCCGGGAGAGAACCCTGAGCTTGGAGATATTTGAGCCCAGGGCTCCCGCCCAGTCAATAAGCATATCAGGAGATCCGAGATCAGGTAGGTCTCGAGAGCTCCCCTTTAGAAAAGAGAGGAAAAGGAGGAGATGGGGTGGAAGGGGGGATTCTTCCAAACGAAGATAGAGCAGTAGGAAGAAAATGATCCATTTATAGTAAACTAGGATCACTCTGATTGGATTATTACTGATTACAAATGAGCGGCCAGACGTGCTCAATCATATCACGTGCTCCTTTTGAAACTAGTTTATGAAACTTCACTTAATGTATAGTAATTCGGACTCATTCAAAGTAGGTTATGTATAAAATATAATGTATTTTATGTGGTATATTCAACTTTCAAGTTAAGAATGGACAGGACATTGAAAAATAAATTCAATGTATTAGTTTATTATTATTATTATTATTATTATTCATTCATTCATTTTCTTTTCGGCTTAGTCCCTTTATTAATCTGGGGTTGCCACAGTAGAATGAACTGTCAACTTATCCAGCATATGTTTTACGCAGCAGATGCCCTTCCAGCCACAACCCAACACTGGGAAACATCCATGCATTCACACACTTACACTACGGTCAATTTAGCTTATTCAATTCACCTATACCACATGTTTTTGGACTTGTGGGAAAAACGGGAGCACCTGGAGGAAACCCACAGCAACATGGGAGAACATGCAAACTCCACCCAGAAATGCCAACAGGCCCAGCCAGGACTCGAACCAGCAACCTTCTTGCTGTAAGGCGACATTTAACCAAGCTGCCTAAAATACTTAAAAATAAATATTTAGATTTTGAAATGTAACAAACATGTTGAAATATTACAATACCTTAAAAATATATATTTATATAATAATATAATTATAAGTATATGGTGGTTTATAAGTGGTTTATACTAAGTACATGGCAATGCAGTGGCGCAGTAGGTAGTGATGTCGCCTCACAGCAAGAAGGTTGCTGGTTCAAGCCTCGGCTGGGTCAGTTGGCGTTTCTGTGTGGAGTTTGCATGTTCTCCCTGCGTTCGCGTGGGTTTCCTCTGGGTGCTCCGGTTTCCCCCACAGTCCAAAGACATGCGGTACAGGTGAATTGGGTAGGCTAAATATGTCTGCGAGTGTGTATGGGTTTCCCAGTGATGGGTTGCACTGGAAGGGCATCCGCTGCGTAAAACATATGCCTGATAAGTTGGCGGTTCATTCCACTGTGGCAACCCCAGATTAATAAAAGGGACTAAGCCGAAAAGAAAATGAATATTATAATTATTATTATATAGTAATAGAAATATTAAAAATGATTTATTTACTAATCATCTATTGTGGGTTTGAAGTGTTTAACAAAGCATTCAATTGAAATATGTAAATAAAACACTTATTAACTAAATTTTCTGAACTGATTAATGAAGACAGGTAATTCAATCATTTTATTTTTTGCTTGGGTTTTGATTTGATTTGGCACATAAAATCATAAAATGAATGTATTAAAGGTCATTAAAAAGTTCAAAAATTGCATTTAGCTTCATTACCAAGAACATTTACAATGTACATGCACTCAGCTAGTAAAACTACTGACAATATTTAGATTTAGATTTTAGATTTTTCAAGCCACTTCTATGTTATTGTATAATGATGGTCTGTTCTGTAGACTATAGAAAAAAATAGCTTAAAGGGGCTAATAATTTTTACCTTAAAATGGCTTTTAAAAAATTAAAAACTGAAGTGAAAAAAGTGAAAACTTCCTTGCCCTATTAAACATCATTTGGGAAATAAAAAAAATAAAATAATTCAAAGGGGGTTTAATATTTCTGATTGCAACAGTATATGCTCTGTAATGATGATATAAATGAATAGTTTTAAAATGTAACACTAGTATATGGTTTAAACTGACAGCATTGAAGTCATGTTTTTTTTTAAATCAGAAGATCTTAGTAAAGCAGGTAAGAGTCAAAGTGAAGAACACCAGCTCACTGATCTGGATTAAAGACATCAGAGGAACCAGATCACAGGTTCTGTGCTTCAAAGCCTTGTTAGCCGCTAATGCACTCGCTAATCAAGGGTGCCTTCCTCAACAAGCAAATCTGAAAGCTTTTGGGTTGCTCAAGATGAAGTCAAAGGATGTCTAATGGGATTCAGGCCAGTAACTGCAGCCTCAGTGCCTCATGCGGCAACAACAATCAAATCAGTTTGATCTGAAGCCACAAAATAATCACATTCAAAACAAGATTTGACTGGGGCTAATACAGACATTATATTATTTTCTGGTTTACAATGAATCTGGAACTGACCCATTTCTGGACCATCTTTGGCTCCGGTTAAATAAAAAATTACTGAAACACTTTTTTGGTTTAAGTATTCTCACTATTAACTAAGTGGCTTATTAGGCCCACGCGGAATCTACGCGTGCAGATTTCTGCAGATTTTTAGCCCATCACTGAGTCTATTTATTTACTTGTGTAAATGTGTCAATTTATTCAGCTTTTAAACTAATTTCAGTAATATTATTGACTAATATGAAAATGTTCATATGATTTATTTACAATACAGTTTGTAAAGTAATATTTTCTGTCTTCTAGCAGATATATGATATGAGAGACTTGCATTGTTTAACAATTAAGCGGATCTAAATGAATTTGCATTGTAAACAATGAATAAAAATTAAACAGGTATTATTTTTTATTTCATATATTGAGTTTTTAGTTGTGATACTTCCAAAATCATTCTGCATAAATCCCCAGATTTTGTTTTGCAAAATTCTGTTCAGAAACAGAAAAAAATGTCAGCAGATTCTGTTTGGCCCTACTTATTACCTTCCTATTATTAAGATATTGGCTGTTTATTTGTAATTATGAAGTACATATTCTGAATGATCACTAATCCTACCTAATACCTAAACCCTTTATAACTCTTAATAAACAGCACATTGAGAGTTTTTTGGGGCAAAAGTCATAGTTAATGGTTTGTTAATAGGAAGAATTGTACTTTAAAATAAAGTGTGACCATAGTTTATGCAGGAGATAATGTACTGAATATTTATCTCATCTACTGTAAATATACTGACCAATTATTAAAACCCGTTTTTATCACAATAAGGGGGAAAATCATAATTTAGCTAAATCATAATTTTGAGATAAAACTGATGCTATGCTAAAAAACAAGAATTCTGATATTAATTTTGAATATGTTTATATATATGTGTGTAATGTCATCATTGAGATAAAATGTAAAAAATTATCATTTTAGGTCAAAAATTAGATTAAAAAAGTTTAAAAGTTCTGACAAAGCAATTTAAACTTATGAGATAAAATAATTATGAGATACTGATGACATAAAGAAAAAAATCTACATTTATGACAAATTTGTTGTTGAGAAAAAATATATAATTATGATTTATTATAATGATAAGATTTTTTAAAAAGTATTTTTTCTATTTTTTAATTATCTATATCAATTTTTTATTATATTCTAACAAAGCATAGATGTTAAGGTATAGATCAAAATTTTGAGATACATTTTTGTCATATGACATGACATAATGAGATAATGACAGTACACCATTAATCAGACCCACTAGTTATTCGCGATTCTGCGATCGCTGAATCCAATGCAAAATCTATGAAAAGTCACAAATTTTCGCGATACTGCAAAATTCATAATTTAAACGCAAAACAATCACAAAAAATGCAAATGATCTCGTAAAACATCCAATTCCAAACCATTTAATCAAATTTTATTTATTCCAGTTTGCAATGAATTGTTTTACATGACTTATAGATGTTACATACGCAGCGCAAGTGGCATATTTGAGTGTCGAAAAATGACGTCTCACCTGCGCACTCACAATCATTACATTACATGAAAGGGGGGGGGGGGTTGTTTTGCAGCCTGTATAGTAGGCAGATGCGAATGAAGTGCAAGTGATTTACATGTGAAGTTTTGTATGTTTGACGAGCTTCAGACTGCAAAGAAAATTAATGCAAACATCTAACAAATGGAGCAATGGAACAGACAGAACAGCAAGCAGCTTACAATGCTGGAAACTGGTTCAAGGATGAGGTCTGCTGGACGTGACCGAAATAAAGGACAGTATTTGTCCATTACATGTATGGCTGGTATTATGATGTGTGTCAAATCGATAAATGATTACTACTACCCCAAAATGAGTCATTTTTATTGCAGCCCCCCACCGCCCCCCCCCCAAAAAAAAAAAAAAACGGGAAAACTAGGGGGTCTGATCATTCAAAATGTCATCAGTATGTAGTCTTAATTTCAGTTAATGTCAATATCATTTTATTTCATAATTTTGACTGACTAGTTATAACTGAAACGTATTCTCATATTTATGACTAATAATGTTTTAATCTCACAGTTTGTCTGTTTAATTAAGACATATAAGCACTATACAGTAGGTTGTAGGAAAGCTAATTTTTATATTGTTTTAAAATGTCAGAAAACGTCAATCGTAGAATCGGCAGCATCTGCTAAGTAAATAAATAAGCAATGCAACAACCATGGAGTTTATAAATATCCCTCAACAATTCCTGGAGCCTGACAGGACATCTGTTTCCCTCAGTCATCAAGCCCATGGGAACAACTCAGGTCTACAAGGTTTTGAACTCCGGCATGGACAGAGATGAGAGACACCGTCCCGTTCCAGACTGTGAGTCACTTCAGGACGGAGTCCAGATTGATTTAAAGATAGCTAAATTAGCCAAAACGGCATTCACACAATGAGCTACTGCTTGTTCCTAGTTTTCTTGGTGTTCTTTGCTTTAGTGCATGAAACAAAGGAACAGAAAAATCTGACTTTTGATGTGTTTTGTCTCCTGGATTTATTAGATGTGTACATGTTGCTCGATTCTGCATAAACTGACACCATGTCCTAACAGCACATGATGGGACAAGATTCTATCAATAAGCAACTTGGCTGTCTGGACCAAATGCAATATGACAAAAAAATTAAATACCAGAGCCATTCAGAAGCACACAATAGTGCACTGCACTAACACTGACAACAAAATGGTATGGTTTATTATCTAATTCATATATATTCAACCTCTTTAACATTATAAGAATACACGCTGAGTGACTGATAATTGTATAGAGTTCACAGTTCTATCTTTCATTTTCAAACTATATGTTTGTTAGTTATTTTAAATTCAAGATCTGAGATAAATGATCTGCTGCTGCTTTCAGTATGGCAATAAATGTCACATAAAATGGCATTCAAACTCACATTAGTAGCATTTAACACCCAATAAAGCCCATAATTATCACCTAAAGTTATCATTGTCATAGTAGTTTATGCTTTTGTTCAGCCGTGACCTCATAGAAATAGAAACTATTTCTAAAGTAGAAATTTCACACATCACAAGAACAAATACACTTTTTAATATGGAAAAAATACCCTTTATTGTGTGTCTATATTTATACATTTGTATTTACCTAAGCTAAATAAATCAATAACTGTTCAACTATTAAAGCCCATTCACACACAGTGTCACCGTCAATGCTTCCCATTCACTTTGAATGGGTGACGTCAAGAGTTGCTAAACTGAACTGTGGGACCGTTGGCGCTGCTTCATTGGTGTCAAAGAGCATAGAATCACCAAGAGGCGACACTCTAGTTCGATTTGGGAAACAGCCACTAAATGGCGCGGTGGCCATTTTGGAAGGAAAATTCCAATAGAACAACAGCATGTTATAAGTCTGTAAAATAAACTAATAAAAAGGGCTGATGATTGTGATAGTAAGTGTTGTATTGTCCTCATTCAGGTTGTATCTCAGCTTTCATGCGGTTTTTAAATAAATAAATAAAAAAACAAAGCAGCTGCTTGCCATCGCGACAGCAATAAGATCCAATGGACAGCCGATCGCTTTCACTCCAAAATGGCGGAATCCGGGGCTGTTGCTGGGCGCTGCTGTTGCAATGAGTTCTATTGAGTGTCATCTCTTGGTGATTCTATGCTCTTTGGTGGTGTTGCTCGCTGCAGAAGTTAGGGATTTCTCAACATTTCAAGCGCCAATGGAAGCGTCAGCGAATCAGATCGCTTTATGCACATAACCCAGCTCAGACAGTAACCGATTGTGGACTAATTTCATTGGCTGACGCTGCTATGATGATCGTGTCAGCCCCAACTTCACACACGCCCACGGTCAAGCATTGACACTGAAGCCCCATGTAAATGTACGGTAACTGGCACTCTAGACAAACAACGACAATGCTGCCCTCACGCAAGGGAAGAGTGGGGCGCTTGGGGGAGTCGCCGACTAAAGTGAAGAAGGGGGAGGGAGGGTGGTAGTGGTTTGTCTCGGTCGAAAATATAGAGGGGGCTGGGGGGTTGTCTGTGGATGAGGTTTTGGGGTGTCGCAGATGACAACAACCCCTTTTAACATGGACAAAATACCCTTTGACGTCACATATAATGTAGTTAGGACACGGTGTGAGAATTTGTTTCTTTTTATTATGAAAACAATTTTAAAAAATACTAGAGTTTCTGACAAAATATTATTTTCTGTAATCAAACATTTTTTTATATTATTACTATTAATATGATGTAATTAAAATTAATATATTTTTAATCTCAGTTTTAAAAGAATGATTTAATAATTTACATGTACTCTAGAAGACTACACGTTTTAGTACTAGATGAATCAGCATTTTTTTTTTATCATTCTTGAATCATTCACTGACGAATCCATTTTTAACATACTCAAATTGTGATTGTTTAGAAATAAGATTGGGTGGTTGTTTGAACCAAGATTGCAATCTTTTTTTAATGATTAATCATACTCACGATTTTGATGGCTCTTTGTCATGTTCTCCGAATCCAAAGCGTGACAGAACTCATAAACCGAACGGCCAAGAAGTTCCTCGGGTCTGTAACCGATCAGGCTGCTGACTCTGAAACACAAAAGACCGCTCAAGAATAAAACTAATGGAACAGTCAAAACAAAGCGTGATTGAATTAGAGCACTCAAGACATCATTAACCAAGATTCATGACTGTTGATTTCATCTTGTGAAAACAATCAGACCTGTGCTGCTGGAAGCCAATGTAAACTCTCTGCTCGGCTTAGTGAGAACAAATGATCACAAGCGGGATCCTTGTTTATTGGAGCTATAAATCTACAGCGCGTGAGAGTTGTACTTGTTCTGTCTGATCATTATCTTTAATGTCTGTTTTCCAACTTGCTGGATTAAAAGAAAGAGCAGCTCTCGTGCATTTGCAAGGTCAGGTCCTCTTGTGTGTTTGAAGTGCTGGAGTGAAAGCTAGATGCAGGCTTGACTATTAATCATCTCAATCATACAAATATACTAGATTTGTATTATGCTGTTGGATGTTAAAATCTCATGCCATTGATATTTTTCTTTTTAGTTTTTCTCCTAGAAAAGTCTTTAGTCATTTCCTGCGCCACAATGGGCTTTTAATGAACTCCGTGTGGTCAATATTAAGTCCTATTAAATGGAAGCACGCAAACATCTGACCTCAGCTGTTAACCCGTTGTCTGAAATGTGGCCACAAGAATCTGCTTTTGCATTAACCCTTAAATTAACAAACTGTTATTTCATATTTGGGACTAGCTCTTGATCTCTAACTACTGTAATACCAGTCCTTAATGTGTAAGCCAACCACACACTTTCAGTTTCCCTGGAACATGACTTCACCAAATGGTGATAGAGGATCAAATTCTGGATACACACCAAATGTGCAATTTAGTAGCCTATTCTAGCCTATTAAGTTGCATACAAAGTCGTTTCCATCCACCTATTTTTATGCACATTTTGGATATGCGCATAAAATCGGTTGATGGAACCGCCAAGATTTGCATATATTTTGAAAATGCGCATAAAAAGCATGCACATAACTGAGTAGGATATACATTTTATTCAATAAGAAAAGATGCACATAAACTATGATGGAAACACTTTTACCGAACAAATTCCAGTATGCGCATTAAAAAGGTCATGTGATATCGTTATGAGAGATCATGTGATGATAAAAATGTGTGAATGGACAAACCAGCAGGATGACTGCATTGTAAGACATCTGAAATGTTGTTTCTATTATCTTTCAAACTGCATTGACTTTTATATGAATATTTTTTTTCTTGTCTGTATGGTGATTGCCTAATAGAATAATCATTTAATCACTCCTGTGATTCTTGTCCAATCAAATTCAACATTTTTGCATCCAAATATTGCATCAGACAGACCTTAAGACATGGATTCTTTAAAAATTTAGCAAATATGTATTATGTGGAAGCATTAAAGGTGCACAAGAAGAAGCAAAATCATTACACCATCATTACACAACAGAGATGCAGTACTGTTTAGACTGCTGCATATTATGAGAAGCTAAAATATGCCTACTGTATGATAACTGAAATCACTAAAATGACCTTAAAAAAACTAAATGCCGTACAGATAATACAAATGTTACACTTACAAATGCTAAGTGTTTAAATACATGCACAAATAACATGCATAATGTCAGGGCTGCATACAGCAAGCTTGGTTTGTGGTACTAACTGCTGGACACTCATTGCTGGTCAGGGTTCAAAGTGCATAGCCAAAGCATTAACATATTGTCAGTGCTGGATTTAGGTTACACAAATTTGGCTCAATTAATCTCACGTTTTAAATTCATAGTCCATGAATGGAAAAATAATTAAACTGACATTTTGAAACACCCTTAAAAGAGAATGGTACTCATGCAAGGTATAGTTGTTAATTTGGAGGTTATAAGCTGAAATAGCTTTAGAGATTTTTTTACTCATACTTTGAGTGGTATTTAGAACATTTACGCTACTTACACTATGTTTTTTTGACAAGTAATGGCACTGCAGCATATTTTTTCCATCACTGTTATTCATAGAGACAACATAAGGTAACAGTGACAGTAATATTTCATTGCATACAATAATTGCTCTGCTGTAAAGCCTGTTCAAAATTTGCTAATACAATTTTTTTTTTATTCCTGTGGTAATTATGTGTGAACATCACATTATCATTTTGACTTTACCACCTTAAAGAATAAAAGTAAATTGCAGTGAAAGTCATCAAATAATTCGGATATCATTATGCAGAAAAATGGACTCACACTATAACATATCTCGGGTCGCTAGTGACTTTATACACTTGATCTGTGTTTAATGGTTAAAGTATATAAGGACAAACTCAAGGGCCACTGCTGACCAGGGCCCATAATGGCAGGGGCCTCTCACTACCACACACACACACTCACTGATAATAATACATGCAGTAGCGGAAAAAAGATTATGATAAGATTTCTCAATAGAGACCTTTGAAACACATATGCATTTACATAAGCACAACTGGTGCAGTTACCGCAAAGGAAGCATAAATACGCATAAAATCCAATTAGATACACACACGCAATCTTCCTGACGACTCAGCCTGAACTACAGTGATTTAAGTCTAATCAAATGCTGTCTAAAGTAAGAATGTCAAACCTGCAACTAAATAGCAACTGATAAATCATGATTCATAATGAATAGTTTATCCACTTGTTAAGTGTGATGCCATGCGAAGCGGCTTCCAGGTCCAAGCGCTCTATCAAACTGTATGGGGAGACTCAACAAATGGTAATAATAAATGTTTACAAAGCGATGTAATATTTCTAAAATCATAATCGCAATTTATACATCCATGTCTAATATCAAATGGCCAGAAAGTGATCAATTTTTTATAAATTGTTAAAATATTGGTGTCTGTGATGCAGCAAGTCCAGAGATTGTTGTGTACTTATAAACCTTAAAGCCTCAAAACTTTAAGGGTCCTATCATACACCTGGTGCAATAAAGCGCAAGATGTGTTTGGTGCGATTTGTTGGTATTTTCAGACCAGTGCAACCCTAATTTTCACATTTGCGCCACAATGTTTAAAAAGCAAATCTATTTGCGCCGCTTTGTGGACTCATGGGTGTTCCAGTCTAAAAAGGAGGTGTATTAAGGTGCATTGTTGAGGCGTTGCTATTTTGAAGAACTGAAAGATCTGTTAACCAACTAAAAGCTGGTCTACAGTCCAGTGCAGAGCACGTTAGTTATGCATCTGTGTGGGTCCAAAACGCGTACACATGCTAACACACACAGGATGTACAGCAATACACACTTATCTTTACATATGATAAAATGTAAAGAATTAAAATGTTACAAAAAAGGGGGGGGGGGGGGGGGGGGGTTATTCATGACAGATTGCATTTGTATAATGCTATTATTATTATCAATATTATTTATTATATGCATATTTATAAGCTTAGATTTGTCCACTTGTCAGGTTTTGGAGACGTATCCATCACCATTTACCATATAGGGCATAAGAATAGGTGTTCGGATATAACTCGTTTTTTTTTGACACACTACCTTGGCTGGAAATTAGAACTAAATTCTGAAAAAGTTTCGAAACAAATCTTTGCACTTAACAAACTAAATTAAATATGTAGGCTAATGGATGTCTTCAGTGGAGTGCGTACAACACAGTTTCACTATCTATGAATATAAAGCAATAAAGTAAAGAGGAAAAGTAAAAAGAAAGTAAAGAGGCCAAATGGAGGAGGCTCGTTCTTTATCCTTGCGCTGCAGATGGCCTGTTTAACCGTTTTCTCGCAAGGGAATCATTCAGTTTTTCCACTTACAAACTCCGCCATGTAAATAGCAAATGCGCCATGGTGCGATGTAACTGACTCTTAAAGGGAATGGGAGATGAGACTCTAATTAGTTTAATGCACGTTATGCTCAAAACACACCCATAACTTATTAAGAGAATAAGCACAACCCTCTTAGACCATGCGCCAGGGGGTAAAGTGTATTTTTCAGTCCTTAAAATATGAAAAGTGGATTCAGACACGCCCTTAATGCGATTTTGCGCCTAGATCATTAAAATAGAGCCCTTATAAAGTGCAGCAGAAACAGGCTTCCATAATGTAATTACATACACAAATAAACATACATTGTGAACATATACTTGCCTCTCGTCGCAGTAAATGAACTTCATATCCATACTATGTCTGCTCATGAACGTCTTGCTGTCAAGAGGTGTGTCGACATTAGATGGATGTGGAATTGGTGCACAAAGCATAGTGATGCATGTGAGCGGCGGCTCTGAATACCCACACAGGATTTGAGGAGACCGATTGCTGCACACTTGCAAATGCCCAGTGCAATGCAAAACCTGACAGACAGACCACATTTTACTTAAAAGCACACGCACATGTGTGATGAATTAATTTTTGGTTAATTGTTATGCAATATTACCTTCCAGCTGGCTGATTTGAGGTTGACAGTGCGGCCTCTGTTGGTGACCGTACATTTCATTCTCATAAAAAAATCTCTGCCAGTATTTATTTCTTTCCCTTTTCTGCCATACACAGGCCCTGTTAAGAAAAAGGAGAAAATATATTTATATATTCATGTCCTACAAACAAGTAAAGAAAGTTAAATAATTATAAAAATCATGTTATGATTTTGTTGGCTGTAATACTTTACATACAAAGGCAAACTCAAAATGTGTTTTTCTGGCCATTTATGTAAACAAAACAAAAAAAGAAACAAAACAAAATGAAACAAAACGAAATGAAATAAAACAAAACACGAAACAAAACAATAAACGAAACTGTACAAAACACAAAACAAAACACAGCAAACAAACAAAACATGAAACAAAGCAAAACAAAACAAGAAATTAAATTAAACGAAATCAAACAAGAAATCAAACAAAACAAAACAAAACAAAAAACAAAACACAAAACGAAACTAAACAAAACACAAAACAAAACAACACAAAACGAAACAAAGCAAAACAAAACAAGAAATTAAATTAAACAAAATCAAACAAGAAATCAAACAAAACAAAACACAAAACAAAACAAAAAACAAAACACGAAACAACACAAAACAAGAAATGAAACAAAACAAAATCAAAGGAAACAAAACAAGAAACTAAACTAAAAGAAACGAAACAAGAAAAGAAACACAAACATGTGCAAACAAAACAAAACAAAAACATTTAAACACATAAAAATTATGTTTGCTGTTTGTTCAGACTACTTATTTAAAATGAGCTGAAACAACACATTCATGAGTTTTTTGGAGGGATTTTTTTTATGCTAGAGTAAATCCACTTAAATTTGTAAAAACTAATAAATTAACTTAATTCCTTTATGCTGTCCAAACACAAATCCA